>NC_056726.1:508563463-508728463 GCF_019279795.1 Protopterus annectens | reverse complement strand
TTTGCGCTCCCATCTTTGGTAGGGGGGAGCTAAGATGATGTGATTGATGGAAGCCTGGAGACTAGGGACGTGCTGAAACAGGACTAAAAGCAAATGGATGAGATTGGAAGTGTCATCATCTTTGGGTCCATGGAGGGAAACCTCCATGTGATCATGCCTCATGCCATGCATAGTCTTGGTAAGATGATATCAACAAGCCATAGAATAACAATGGCAGGCAAGTCTCTGGATTTCCCAGTGGTAACTCTCATTTCACTCTTCCACCCCAAATCTTGTCATGACAAATAGAAGGGGGGGGGACTACTGGTGATTCCAGCTCAGAAGAGTTAAGCATTGAGTGAAGTTGCAAAAGTGTGAGATATTGGAAGGAGAATGTATGAACATAAATAGTAGCTTAGGGGGATCCACATAGCCACAGTGACTAACCCCCAAATAGGCATGCCCTAAGTCTCAATTGCAAAAATAAATAAATAGTTTCTGATATGTACTCTACTGGTTTATTCTCTTGCATAAATGCTATAGCAGTTCCAAACTAACTAGCATCTATGTGCAACACATCTGGCCTAATAGTAACATTATAAAATGTCAAATGTGGTATCTCTTTAAAAAGGTTTCTTTAATATTTCAAAACCCTTGTCTTGTTTCATTGACAATTTTCATTCTCTTGTCTGTCATGCTCTAAACACATCCTCAGAAGCATTATGTCAGATATATTTGGTATGAACTCTCCTAAGTATTGTACCAGTCCAAAAATTCTTATTATAGCTTATTTGTTTCTACTAGATTCCACAGTTATGACAATGAAAGTTTAACAATCAGGAATATTATTAATAGAAACTGGAAGATGTTCTTGAATTTTGAAAATATAGCAGATTATGTTGTCACCTGTTCTAATTTCTCTTATTCAAGGATCAAAAACATTATGAGTATTAGAGAATTGGTTAAGTCCATGAATTTAAAGAATAATCAGAAAAAACAGATTTGGTACTTGTAGTCAGTGTAGTTATTTTTATGGGAGCAATAGCATAACAGTCCCTAATTATTGTCATATTAGCATTAAAGATTTCTTTACTTTTAAGACTTCTGCTGTAGCATATGTAGCTAATTGCATGGCATGTGATGCATTTTATGTAGGTATAACTGAAATCATCTTAAGGAGATGCCTCTATGAACATAGGTGTGCTATTTATTGTCTTTTTTTGTTTGTTTTTGCACTCCTTTAAAGTGGCATTTTCAAACTGCTATAAAAGCTGTTGTTCTGCACTGAAATACATTGTACCTGGTGATTTTAGCTAGTGTTTTGTAACACTTGGGCTCCAAACCAGTGATTTTACATTATGAAGGTCAATGTCTGCACTCCTGTGGCAGAAGAGGACTCATTTCACCTATGTGAGTTGGGAATTGCTGGTGGAAAGCTTAATGTGTGCTTACCTGATTGGCCTTAGGGGATAGTTACTGTAAAACTTGTTTGTTTCTGATCATATATAAGCCTTGTTTTGCTTTAAGCTGCTCTTTGTGCCACAGTAGTTACTGCTGCCTTGTGTATACACAATCACCAGAAGTTGAAATGTCCCTATCAAAACCACCTAGGAACTTTAGCTCTGTCCCACGTTACTCACAGAGTGACTAGCTTGCATGGTGAGCCGCATTTACGCATTAAGTTAGAACTGTTTAGGTCTGCCTTACCTTATTATAACACCCAGAACTATCTCTGCTGAGAGAGCATCTGGTTTGGGAGTTGGGCAGCATCACTGGTTAGGTTAGCTGCAGGTTATACCAAGTAAGCACCCCTTTCATTGTCCAGTTACAAACACCCTCCACTTCTATCCCTTGTAAGTACACATTAGGACCTGCAACAATGGATGGGCACTTTCCTGCTATCTCTGTATCTAGCTTGGTGGACATGAGCAGCCTGAGGCAATGTAAGAATTGCCTCATGTACACTGACAACCACCTAATTTTCAAACGGACAAATACAGTATGTGAGAGATATAATTATACATTGACACTGGAGGCTAGGCTCTCACATACAGACACAAAAAGCAACAAACAGGTTGTCTGCAACTCACACACATCACTCACCACACACACAAAAGACCAGACACATAGACCCACATATTGCAGAGGTGCTCGCATATAACTTACCAAAACCTCAAAGTCCTCTCAGGCACAGTCCTCTGAAACTGTGCATGCACATATTCAAGACAATTCTTATCACAAGACATAAAGTCACATCTTATTGTGCCTTAACTACCAAGCTCATAAAGCAAAACACTCCACAACCCAAAATTCTGGACATAGGGGTCTCCACTGTGAGACACACTGATGTCCCTCTTACCAGGCTAGATAAGGAGGAGGTTACATATAGTTGTCTGTCAGGGGCCAGGATCTACCAGATCATGCAGGCACTCAGGTCACTTACCCCTAAACTGAGACTTACCTCCTTGGATTATTTGAAGAGAGATATGATTGAGCTCTCAGAATGTGTCACAGGCAGGTATGAGCCTACCATTAAGGAGCATTTTACCATTTCCAAGGATAATAACGTAATACTAGCAGAAAATGATCAACTTTAACAATTGGCTTAGCTACTGGTCTCATTCCAAAAGGATCCAATACTTGTCAGCCTGGGAGAACATGGTTGACAGGCCACCCTGCTTTGCCAGAGATGGTCTTCACCTGTCACTTCTAGTCTTTCACATATTAGCCAAAACATTATCGACCCCTACAGCTCCTTTTTTAGGCATTGCCAAACAGACAAACCTTCGAACATAATAAAAACTCCTCAGGAAAGCTAAAGTTGTTACTGCTCAATACTAGGAATCTCAACAAGAAATTGCACTCCCTGGAAGCTCTCCTCCCCCTGGAGAATGATGATATATGTGCAGTTCTAAGCCATGGAAACCCTCCTACAGTGCATGACCTTCATACATCCCATGCACCCACTGAACATGAAAGAGCAAAAGATGGAGGTGTATCTATCTACGTAAAGGATAATCATACCTCAAGTCTGGTTAAACAATATGGCATGTGTGAGCTACTTGATGTCCAACTAACCATAGGAAAAATCCATTATTATATGATTGCTAGCCACAGGTCCCCAGCATTTATCTGGAAACCCATGCATCATGCATGAAGTTACTAGAATCACTCAACATCCAGCCCTATACCATACTCATGGGTGATTTTAACTACCCACCATTAATTGGGAGGCATGCACAACCATTAATATGCAGGCACAAAGATTTCTTGATTTTGTAAAATCAAATGCCCAGGAGCAGCTAGTCTCCACTCCCAGTAGGGGAATAAATATTGTAGATCTGTTACAAATATGTGAGAGTGCTGCACCCTCCCTAGTGTGATGTCTTTACAGTAAGATCGGATCACAAATTGGTCTCCCTTGAAATAAAGATAAAACTAGTCCATCCACCACTCTAAGGTAAAAAATAAAAAAATTAAGGGACGGCATTGCTAGTTTCCAAGCTCCTCCAAATCCAGAAAACATAGAAACCTATGTAGAGTCATACACATAAGCCTTGTACTACCATATAAACAGCTACTTAGAAATGGCAATAACGGACTGAAATAAACCCAGGTCAAACTGCACAAAAAAAAAAAAAAACACTCGGGTGGACCCCTGAAATTAATAGGTTGTACAACAAAAGAAAGAAAATACTGTCATGAAATAAGAGGGAAAATGTACAACAGTGCAAAACTTCCCTCATTAGTCTAAACAAGTGAATCGAGGTAACTAGTCAAGTCTCTGAAAGCAGACTTTGAGGTAAAAACATCTTACAAAGTTAAGGACAAGCATGAGGCATTTTTCAGTTAATCTCCACAATCTTAATGGCAACACCCAACAGTGAGCAGAATCAGTTGCAGGAGGCATCACCTATACTCAGCTGGAAGATACAGCAAATGTGCTGGCTGACAAATTCACCTCAAATTTCACCACCAGTTTTCCCCCAAGAAATACCCTCCACCACTCCACCACCAATTATCATCAAAGAACAGGTTGCCACTGCAGTCTCTAAAGGTTAAAACATGGCTTCAATGGGGCCTGATGATATACTAAGTTACCTCTTAAACAGCTTAAATCAGGATTTATCAGGCTCACCACAATTAATAGAACATGCTGGAGGGACAGGTTCATCCCCCAAAGACTGCCCATACTCTGGAATAAGCTTCCCATTCATGTCAAGCAAAGCACTTCACTGGCCCTCTTCAAGAGAAATCTTGATGAGTGGATGGGTAACAGAAAGTTCACTCCAGGGATCATTCCAGTTGCCCTACTGGATAGGGGCACTGTGAACTAACATTAGGTGACACGGTGCCTGGGCAATTTTTAGGGGCTAGGCTTGTAAAGGCTCCAGAGCCATTAGCCTAGTACACACCTATGAACCTATTAGGATCTCTATTTAACCACAGCCTCTGGATTGGCTTTGTCCCAATAGAGTGGGGGACAGAAGCAGTCATCCCTCTGCATAAACAGGGATCATCTACTGACCCAGGAAATTACCATTGACTGGTCTTATATATATATAAGACCATGAAAAAAATAATCATGGACTTGATAAATAATGACACAGGAAACATCCAAACACTGGACTTGATTCAATTCAGCTTTGTCAAGGGCACGTCATGCCTACTGAATCTGGTGGATTTCTTTGAGAAAGTCACTAAAGCTATTGATGAGGGTAAAACAGTACTTGCCACCTACTTCAACCTGGCCAAGGCATTTGACACAATTCCACAATCAGATATTATAAATAAACTCACAAAACTGGGCATAAATCCATATGGCACCAGATGGATAGCCAGTTGGCTCAAGGACAGGACACATGCGGTTAACATGTGTGACTCCAGATCCAGCAAGAGGCCAGTTACTAGTGGTGTACCACAGGGATCAGGGGGGACCACTCCTGTTTGGGATATACATCTCTGACATCAAGTGTAATGTGGAAGGACTCTGGATGACAAAGTTTGCCAATGACTGCAAGCTGGAGGCAATCATAGAATCCCCCAGTGATAAAGATATCCTTCAGGAGGGTCTAGGTCAGGCAAATGATTGCTGCCAGCACCATCAGCTAAAACTAAATGTGAAAAATGCATTATCATACCCTTGTACCCTGAAAATTACAGCATTAATAGCATACCCCTAAGAGCAACTCAGATGTGAGAACTCTAAGTACATAGATAGACGGCAGCCTGATCTTTGACCACCATGTGTCCACAGTGGTGAAGAAGTCCCTCTCTGTAGCAAAACTTATAAGTAAAGGTATGGCACCCCTGTACTCAGCCCTCATTAGACCAATAATCGAGTACAATGCACCATTTGTTATGTACTTGACTAGGCACTTACAGCAGCTGGAGTGGCTTCACAGGTTCCTTACAATGAAAATACAGGGTGTAAGCAACATGTCCTGTGTGGTTAGACTAAAATCCCTATCCCTTTACTCTCTCCCTTACATACTATTAAGGGGTGACCCATGCCCAACCTACAAGATACTCACAAACCCAGACCTGATGGAGCTGTTACACATCTGCAAGTCTAACAGCACACGGATCACCTGATCAAGGGCTCTAAACTTAGTGACTCAAACAAAACATGCTGGAGAGAAAGATATGTGTCTCAGAGGTTGCTATTTCTTTTGAACATGCTTCCTCTTCATGTTAAGCAGAGACCTTCCCTGTCCTTCCTCAAATGCAATTTGGATCAATGGGTGTGAATTGCAAATTCACACCTGGGTAGCACCTATGTCATTTATAGACAGGGGCAGTCTGTAAGATACTCAAGGCATAGGCAGAAACACATGCCATCCTCTTGCCCCTAGAGACCATGTATTTGGTTAAACTGGATTATATTGGGTGCTTCTAAGGGCTCTTAGAATCTCCTATGAACATATACCAATAGAAAAAAAGTCCAGCTGTTTTAGTACCATTGAGTGGTCAGACATTTCTACTGATATATGCGGGGTGGGCAGACCAAATACAAGAAAAATCAGGTACATTCTGACAGAAATGAGCCTGATTTTCTGTGTATTTCTGTGCCATCTCTGTAGACTGTTGTACCTCTGAACTGCCTGGATTTTTGGAGAATGTCCACATTTTTGCCTCATAGTAAAATATAAAAAAAGAAGATTCTCTTTTCTCCATTGCTTCATCTGTTGAACAGCACTGATGTACTGTGCAAGCATGGGGCATGGGAATAAAAGACCCACACGCATGCACAATACATCAGAAACATGGAAGACTGGGGAAACAATGTGGAGAAACACTACAGCTATGTTATACAAAGACATTATTTAAGAAAGGTAAGCAATTTCTTTCTTAAATAATGTCATTGTATAATAGCAATAGCCCACTAATGGATGTGGGTAATGCTAGATTTAGCTTCGCCACCTTTATCAAACCACACCAAACATGAGTAAATCCCGCATTACCCACACCCAGTCATGGATTATTGTTTAATTATATATTTCTGCTAAATGTGTTTGACAGGCACTAATGGTTATTGTACTTCCTCCACAAGGTCAAAATAAACCTGATCTGCATGTAGAACGGGCTTTCTTGAATGACAAAATCAGTATTAGATATATAATATACAACTACTATTAAATCAAACTCACAAAAATAAGAAAGATTTCAGCAAACGGACTGAATATAAAAACAATATACTTCCATCTTCCTCTAGTCTCTTCTTGGCTAAAACTGGTTATGAGATAATACTTAAAGGAATAGCTGTTTTTGAAAACAGGTTAATAGCAAGCAACATAAAAATTTTTCTTCTTCTTCTTTTGGCTTTTCCCATTAAAGGTCGCCACTGCAGAACAACAATCCACAGAACAATTGGCAGTGAAGTTTTATGGTGCTGAGTTGCCAGCCCAGCACCCAAACTTCCACAGAAGGCACACAATCGCACACACTGACACCTAGGGCCAATTTAGAGTGTCCAATCCACCTGCAGCATGTCTTTGGGATGTGGGAGGAAACTCATGCGACTGCAGGGAGGACATGCAGACTCAGCATAGAAGGCACCCCAGCCGAGAATTGAACTGGAAAATGTTTTGCTCTGAGGCAGCAACACTTAACTGCTGCACCACCGTGGCTGCCCAGCAAGCAACAAAAAATTGCTGGAACAAAAATAATTATGAAGACTTATTTTTGCTATGACAAAACTGATTGTGAGATACGTAACATATACAAGTGGCACAAGCAGACTGAGGAACAGGAGTTGAACAAATAAGAAAATGTTGAAACAATTGTAGTTCCTGTTGGTTCAGCTAACATAGAATCTCTTTGTACCAAGCGTAATTGAAAACAGTAGGCCAGATTCATTAACACCTACACTAAGTGTACACGATCTGTATTCAAGGACATCCCTACCACATTCTTTGTACTTTATAGTTACTCAGAAAGTTTACACTAAGTGTACATGTAGTCTATACTTTGTGGTAAACTTTATGAATCCCCCTCAAGTGATTAGGAAAACTAAAATTAGGAGGAGGAAGATGTGAGTTATGCATGTGCTGTCTTTTCGCTCAGAATAGTATACACTTGGTGTACACTTAATGTAAGCATTAATGAATCCCAGGGAGTATTTATTTTATTTTATAATATAAATAAAATAAATACCGTTTTTGCCACTTTTAAAATTAATCAGCTTGAAAACATGAATATTATGCTTTTATTCACTTGTCAAGTTTGTTAACCAAGATAAAGGACTGATCCCAGAAGGCCTGTTTTCAGGCACAGCTTGGGAATGTGAAAGTCTTGCAAAATGCAGGTCAAATGAAACCTTTGATTAACATACAAACGTTTTTGTGAGATATAACATATCAGTAAATTGACTGAGTTCAGTAAATCCAGTATCATAATATATTTGTTGACAACACACACTTACCAACATCCAGACTGTCATGTTAAGACTTTCTAAATGTAAGTTGCCAAACATATGTAAAATAAGGCCATGATGGTTCTTGAAAGATTGTCATGAGACTATTAACATAGCAAGAGGAGTGCATACATATTTACATTGATAAATGTCTGGTGCTAAATAAGCAAGGCTACCTTTTTCAATTGGTTGGGTATTATCAGGAAAATAGTGAACACTTGTTTAAATTGAAAATGTGGTTATTAACCGAGTATGTTATGTACATGATTTTAAAAAAGTATCAATTGATATTAGAAGTTAGCATTTGTCAATAATGATTTTTTTTAACTAGCAGACTTTCAAAAGTAGGCACAGATGGCTCTTTCAGCTAGGTGTTCAACAGTTTTCTATTTTAATTTTTGGCATGTGGGCCAGTGTATAAAGCTGATGGGGAGTACATTTCATAGTTTGGGACTCAAGAAAGCATGATCAATGATGATTAAGTTATTTGGAGTTCTTTCAAGGTCAGTAGTATTATGAGCTTGGGAACATAGTTGATAGGGAGCAGTTTTCACTAGGAACTTGAGGGTAAGGAATGGGAATGTTCTCTAATTGAGTGGTTTGTATATAATAGCACATAGGGGAAGGTCTACATTGCCTTGAATGGGTGACAAGTTAGCCCATTTTGGAGAGGCACAGTCATGTTCTTTTTGGAGGGGGAGAAATATGACATGACAAATCTTCTTATAGACTACTTGTAGACATGTTATGTTCTTTAGGAGTCACAGACAATGGCTAGGAGTTCATATTATGCTTTGGGTTTAAGGAAGTAGAAATTGTGTAACCATGCCTCACAACTACCTTCCTTAGTTTTCTAGAATGTCCATGATTTTGCCAGATATTTTTTGGCCCTGACCTTTACAAAACATGGATTTTTTTTTCTGGTGAAATCTTTCCTCCTGCAGTCTACACTCAGGTATTAGAGTTTTGGACTTCTTATGTTTTATATATAAATAAGTAAGAATTAAAATATTTAAAATTGTTCTTGATTTGGGCCTTTGTCTCCCCATTATTTTTTGATTTTGTCCCTGATTTGTGGGCAAAGAAGTTGAGAACTATGTTTGCAGTAACCATTTAGAGATAAGTTTCTTGCGTTAGGTTATCAGTGAGAAATAATAGAGTGGGATCATGCATGAGACCTAAGTATTTGAAAGAGGACACTCATTGAATGTTTTAATTGGAATAGGTATGAAGGTAGCAATGCTAACCATATAAGTGAAATGTTGAATATGAATGTTTTATCAGGTAAAAATGTCTTCTAAAACCAGTCTGCACTGAATGAGCATTTTTTTCTAACAGAAGTGACTTCAGACAAGATTTCTTAAGGACATCTTGACTAGCCAACCAGAAACTACCAGGCAACGTGCAATGATATTCAGGATTAGAAAAGGCTACAAATACGTACAAGCATAAATGGCCCAAGGGGTGAAGATTCAAGACTAAAGCAGTTTCAAGTACAGCAACAACAACAAACAATGAAAGGGAACAGAAAATGGTGGACAACCCTATTCATAATCTTTTAAGAATAATAAAACTGCATTAGATGCATCTAATAAGTCTTTTATACCCACTAAAACTATCGGTAATTTAATATTATTTGATAGAGAATGGAAACTCAAACACATTTATGTGAACTACAACAACTTGGAAACAGATAACATATTTGGAAATATAGCAGCTTTGTACCTTTGTACTTTATTCAGGTTAAATGACTGCATCTTTGAAAGCATTTGTGCATGTGATTTCAGAGAGATACTTAAAAGACCTTTTGAGATTATATCTTATAATGGGATGAACAATAAGCACACATCATTAGTAATTTGCAAAATAATACCATGTAAAGATGGTGTTATTGTTTATTTGACCCTAAATACTGTAAGAAAGCAATGACAACCCTTTCACAAAGTAAAGCTGTATACAAAGTTACTCCATATGCTTCTGTCTCAATAAGTTACATAAATTAACAGCATGCTATATAATTTACTAATGAATTATCACATTACACAAGAGATTTTTTTACTTATTAGTGTGTTAAAACCAGAAAACTACGGTGGTAGTGCTGCGGTAGCGTTGTCGCCTCACAGTAAGACGTTGTCCTGTTCGATTCTCAGCTAGAGCATCTTCTGTGTGGAGACATGCATGAATGGGCATACCTTCGTTGAAGGTTGTGTGTCAGGGCTGGCAACTCGGCACGTAAAAATCTACTGCCAGTCATTAGCGGACCGGAGTTCCGCTGTGGCAACCCCTAACCAGGAAAAGCCGAAAGACACAACAAGTGTGTTAAAACCAAATTTGATTCTATAAGATTTTGGTAAACACCAAATTCCTACGAATCAGCACAGACCTTTTATATGTCAGATAGTTGCCACTGGGGTAGTGTAAGGAGCTACTGAAAATTTATGTTGAGCATTGAATGAAACCTTGCATTGAATCAATCACTGAGCCCTTATATGTATCATGAAGATGATGGTGATATCTATGAAGCTAGATGTCCTTTATCTGCTTGAAATAAATCAGTGTTCTAACATTGACATTAATAACATCTGTCTCTTGCTAGACTTGATTCTCCAGAATAATATTTTAATGTTAAAGTAGAGCGTATATTTTACCAGGTATGTGGTATGTTATGGGGCAGCCATGCTAATGCATTTCTATGCCAATAATAGGAGGAAGATATAATGAGGTCTAGCTTATTTCTAAGTATAGCCATTTTCTTACATTTTATTAAAGACATTTTTATTTAATTTTCAATAAAGAACTTTAATTTGGGTGATTTTAAAGACTGTCAAACCCAGCCCCAGGAAGGCAGTGAGTTCCCTGTGTGCTCTTAAGGGAAATTGAGCTTGGTGCAGAGAGATGCATCTGGAAATACTGTGTATATCTATCCTTGTTCCATGTAAACATCCCTCACCAGTATCAGTGGTGAGGATTGAGGCTCCTTGATTACTGGCCCAGAGGAGGGGCGTCATAGTGGTAATCAACAACTGGTAGCCATAGTACACACCTCAGACACTGTTGCGTGCAATATATGCCAGCCCAGGCAAAGCAACTATATCTATTCTGCCTCTATGGACCCTCATATGTATGCAATGGTAGCATGGTATCACACGGAATAAAATAATGTGTCCAGTGGTATGCAAAGGCTATGCTGGGCAGTGTGTGGTTGAGTCACTCTGTGCACAAAACACCTCCACTTACCACATTGGAAGGATGCTGGCGATGGCCACAGCTGTCATTATTTTCACAAAGGCTAAGGACACAATGACTTATGGCTCTCTACACAATCTAGGATGAACATTACTGGTCAATGGATGCAGGAAGGTTGGCCATGAAGACAGGAGAATCAGTGTCAAACCTGAATTCCACTGTGGACTAGGTGTGGGAGGCAGTATGTGTCTGCGTATTGAAGCCACAACAATGACTGGATAATGTAGCAGGACTACAGGCCCCTTTGAATGCTAATGTGGCAACGCTGGTGGAACATGACATGTAGGAGGTTCACTGATGAGACAACCCCGCCTTGGCACCTCTGCATCATGATCAGCCCTTATGTGGGTGGGGAACTGAGATACCACTACTGCCACAGCCCTGAACATCTGTTGATTTTTGCCCAGAGCTGCCTGCTAATGTGGGGTGAGCTGTGATATTGGATGGTTCTGAGATCTCCTGTTAAACTACTATAAGGTTGGTAAACAGGCATCCAATGCAATGTGCTGCTCTGTCATCAGAGGACCAAGGAGAGTAGTGGCAGTGCTTTAATTTACAGGAGAACACCCCACACACACACACACACACACACACACACACACACACACACACACACACACACACACACACACACACACACACACACACACAGGGATGGTAAGCCTTCCTGCTGTATATATATTTTAAAGCAGTTGGGGGCCAGGCCACGCTGTCACTCTAGACAATGGGTTTTGGACTACTCAGGTGGTAAATAGTGTCAATGTGTCCTGGGACAATCAATCAACTAACATATACACAGCTTCTTACCACATATAAAATTATACAGCATCCATCTGTTTGTCTGGCGCTAAACACCATTCTGTGTTCTCACTCAGTCATTATGATCTATTGACCAAAAACTACTCTCTATCCACAAACCTATCAAATCTGCTGGGCATGGTCTGTACTCATACTATGTTGCTAAGGACTGAAACTCCTTACCAACAACCATCAGGTCAATACCCTTCCTCCAGTCCATTGCAGCCATTCTGAAAGACTTCTTAGCCAAAATCTGTCTCTCCGTTCTTGCTCAACCCCAGTATATACTATATCCCTAAATATGGACAAGTACCTATTCACATCTTACACCTCATTACTCTCCCTTCTTCACACACTTTGTAACTTCAATCAGTTTCCCACCCCTGACTATCTAAATATGCCATAACACTGTTTTCTCCTCTCATTTCACACTGCAATTCTTATTTTTAAACAAGAAACATCATTATTAAATTATCACTTATGAGATAGGCAATCATACATTTATATATACGAAAACAAACCGCATTGACATATTTTCAGTTGCAAACGTTATACATCACTTATATTCTGTCCAGTCATTGTCAGTCAGATATTACAAAGCTCATTTCTGCCTTCTGTTAAACTTCAATCCTCCTCCAAAACATTTTTATGCATGTATTGTTCCCAAAGTTCTCATTTTTTCTATGTAATTTGCCTCCTACCTCTAGTACAGCTGGTTTCGATTTTGATTTACATTTTCTACTAATTGCTTTTTTTGGCAGCCTTTTCTAAAGATCCCACTTCCAGTTGTTTTATCTCTGTTACTATATTCACTACTTTTAGTTCAGCTGGTTTTGATTTTGATTTCCATTTTCTAGTAATTGCTTTTTTGGCAGCCACCAGAATGAAAATCAGGAAAGGCAGTACTATGTCTAGACAAATCCAATTCTGTATCATAGCTCAAAAAATAATTTCCTTAGTTACCCCAATTTGCTCACACAGTATTTCTGTTAATGCAGTCTGCAGGGAGTTTTTAAAGTCTGCCAACTCATTGCATTCCCAAAAATATGTTTCCAGTTGCCTCTTTCTTCCCCATCACATCTCCAGCATTTGCAATGTACCTGAGAAATATTCTTTGGGATCTGCTTGTGGTATAAAATACCTATGCAAACACTTGCAAGCAAAAATTCTAAATCTTTTAGACTTTGTTGCATATTTGGGAGCAATACATATATTGTCCCATTGTTTCTTTTGAATTGCTTGTCCAATCTATCTTCCCAATCCTTTCTAACTTCCTCTGACTGATTCCTATAGTTATCATGCAATATCTTATATGCCCTAATACATATCCCTTTTTAATAACAGCTTCTGTTCTAGATTCTCCTAAAAACTCTACCAGTGCTGATCCTTGCTTAGGACCCCCCTATACTTCCCCCTGCAGTTTTTGGCCATATTATACTAACTTACCTTTAATTTCTCTAAGCCAGTCAAAACTTCTCTAAATATTAAATTATTATCATATAAGGTGTATCTATTTTAACCAATGTTGTCACATTGTGTCTAATTTGGTATAATTATTGAACATGTACATGTTTTATATTATTTCTGAAGTTTGTAAAATTATTGTTCTTAAAATGTTTTTATACTGCTTTGGAGCTTTTCTCCCTGGGTTTCTGCTGAAAATGGGCACCTAGCCAATCAGACTTTCCCCATAATCAAATCTCAATAAATAAGTAAATAAATAAATAAATAACAATCAGTACTTCTTCTGGTCTCTATCCTATGAAATTGCTGATTCTATAATGTAAGATAGTGCTCTATGCTGTTTAAATACTGTCACTGCAGCGGCACTAACATTGCGGTTTGGCCATAAAAGTCACAGCTAAGTATTAGTTGCACAACTTATATGCAAACGTGACTAGACTCTGCCAGTTTCTATGAAAATTTATTTTTCACAGAAGGCATCAGTGATGTAAGGTGTATATATAGTGTGCTAGATGTCACTGGTATGGCATACATGCCTGCTTATGTTAACGGGCTTTGTGCTCTTGCATGTCACATTATTTAGAAGCATTAAGTTACACTACATGCTATTCTGAGTTCTGCGTAAAACATAAATTACAGGCTGTCATTTTGGCATTCTGTATATTGTGGTTACTAATGTTAGTGTCCTATAGAAAGAGCCTGTCTGGTGTATCAAGGGTAGCAAGATAATACTGTGCCTTCTGCACAGATATTTCAAGGAGCAGTTGCTGACTCTTAATGCATATTCCATTCCATAAGGTGGATGCTTGGTACAACCTGGCAGAGCAGCTAACCAGAGTGACTGCCATGCCACATACTGGGGAGCAGAGCAGGTTCCTGCACAATGACCTGCTATGATAATGCCATGAAGATCGCTGAGCATGGGAAGCAGAGGTGAGGCAGAAATGCCCCAAATGGAGTTGTATCAGCCATTTCCACTGTGTTTCATGATGCAGTTTCCATAATTTTCTATGTTTTTCAAAGTACTGCTCCTAATAAAAGCTGTTTCTTCTAATAGATACCATGAAGTACCAGGTTGGGTGTTGTGAGTGATTGTCTGCCTAATGTTGTGGATAGTTATATTGTTGTGGCACTATGCTGTTAAGTGAGACAGGGCCCATTGCTCTGCCTTTATTGAATTGTGATCAGCATTTCCTACCACTTAGGAGGCACTTACATTTAGTAGGACAGATGCTTTTGCTTCACTGCACATATGTGTGGCAGTGCTGACTATTTCCTAAACCAGGCTTCTTCATTGTACATGCACATGGTAGTGCACCATGTATCTCAGACTGTAAGCACCTTCTCAGACTTTGGCTTGCTTGCACATACATGTGGATCTACAGTTTGCTTTGTAATCTGCTTCTGCCTCATACCTGCATGTGATAGCTTGCATGTTCCTTTTTGTTTTTTAGCATGGGCAGAGTAGGTGGAGAATGCTGAGAACTGCTGCAAGAGGCAACAGAAATTATCATCACAGTGAGGTTAGAGCACACTTAAGTCACCATCTGTAGTATGTATCATATACCTGCTGTGACTCATCATGCACATTTCTCTTTCTGTCTTCCATCTGTAGGTCATGATACTTCAGACCTGCAGGCACTTCAGCCAACATCCACCACTCACCTAGCTGAGGCTGCAGTGAGGTGCATGAGTTGGGTGGGACTTCATCATATGGGGATGAAGTCTGGGTTTTCACTGGCAGATAGGCAGCTCCAAGCACTTGTGCTGGCTCAGAGATGGAAAAAGTGATGGATGTGGTGATTGACCAGATGTTAACATGTTGGATCTCTGCACATCACCCCCTCTTGTGGCAGATTTGAGATTCACCATATCAGCTGACCTATGTGATCAGACCAACAGAGGTGAGTGTGATCCATGCTGCAGGCAACTCATACAAGTGACCTCCATCTACTAGGTCCCACTAACATCTCTCTGGATCAGTCAGCAACTGACATGTTGCCTGTACCCCACTGTATCCCCAATCATGATTTTTGTCCTCTGTTTGTCTGTTTGTGTATATTCTATATCTGCCACTCCTACTATGTGTACATCTGCTCCCATTTTGCTGTCCTGTTTTATATGTGTTTACATACCCCTAATGCATATTTTTCCCATCAGTTCCTCCCCTTCAGGTCTTTCACCCTTCCCCTCTACCATTCTTTCTCTCTCTCTCTCTCTCTCTCTATATATATATATATATATATATATATATATATATAAATAGTTATTTATTTATTTATTTATTGTTTGTTTGTTAACTGGGTTAGTCCAGCTGGGCTTGTGGCCCATTTTCAGTGGAGACGCGAGGAGAAAATCTCCGAATACAAATACAGACATTTGCAACATTACAAAATATAAGTACAGAGTTTTGTAAAACTTGGAAAAGGCAAAAATACAGAGAGTTGCCACATTAGTAACAGATAATGTGAGTATCTTATGTCAAAATTATTATGTACAGGAAATAACAGTTTTACATTAATAGATACACTGCTTCGCAATTAAGAGGGTGTCAGTTTGAGAATATGTGTAAGGCAGGCTAGAGGGGGGCATGCAAAAGAAATAGGAAAGATGTATAATAATAAGAATGTATAATATAAAGAATAATTTGGAAAGATATAAAGAGAAAGACCTATGACATATTGTTAAATTTTGCAAAGAAAAATGATTTAGGAGTGTAGCTAGTGGTGTGGGTGTTTTAGGTGGGAGCATGTGAAGGACATTCCCATTTGGAGGCAAGATGGGAGTGAAGCATGGCTTTGTAGTTGTTATGGTTTGGTATGTTACGTAGTGGTGTGGGGAGAGCGTTCCACAGTTTGGCTATGGTGTGGGATAGCAATAGTTGGCCAGGTGGGTGTAGAGGTTTGTGTACATGTTAGGAGGTTTTGGCCTTTGGATCTCATGGTGCATCCAGGTGTGTAGGGTGTTAGAGATTTGGAAAGAGAGGGGCATTCTGTTGGTTTAAAGATGAGTTTGTGGGCTATTGTAAGTTGTAGCTATTTTAGGTGGTTGTGGAGTTCAAGCCAGTTCAGGGTGTGAAGGGAGTGGCAGTGATGGGAGGAGTTCTTAGAATTTGTTGCAAATTTGCAGATTTTATTGTAACATGCTTCGAGTTTGGAACGGAGGCCAAGTTGTAGGTTGGAGAATAGGGGAGCACCGTACAAGAGAAAGGGGAGAAGGAAGGTTGATGCAAGGGTTTGATGGGAGGAGGGTGTTAGGAAGCAGTTATGTCTGTAGAGGAGACCAATTTTCTGGTTGTTTTTTTTGATTGCAGAGAGCATGTGGGAATCGAATTTTAGGTTTTCATCAACAATAATGCCAAGTAGCTTGGTACTAGGTACGATTTCTAGAGGGGAGTTATTGTGGCTTTTGATGGTAAATTGGTCCTTTTTGAATTGGGAGGTTTTGGTAGGAGTGAAAATCATTAGTTTTGTTTTGTTAGCATTTAGGGCTAGTTGATGAGACTGCATCCATGATTCTGTTTTGGAGAAGGCTATTTGGGTATTAAGTAGAAGTTTGGAGGGGCAGGAGGCTGAGCAAATGATGGTGGAGTCATCAGCACTATTGGATGACTGAGGCGTCGGGGATGGAGTGGTGGAAATTGTTATTGAATAAGTTAAAGAGGAGTGGGCCCTGTACTGATGCTTGAGCGGACTCCTGTGGGTGTAGGTAAGAAAGGGATGGTTGATTCTTTCCATTGTACAGCCTGTTGGTGTATGGAAAGGTAGCTGGAGAACCAGGCTAAGGCTGAGGGAGATAGGTGCAAGTGTGAGAGCTGGGAGAGGAGTAGGGAATGGGCGATTGTGTTGAATGCCTTTGAGAGGTCAAGAAATAGAGAAGATAAGTATTTGCTGTTATCACGTTGTGAAGTTGTGAAGTTGTGAAGGTGGACCCCCCCCCCAAAAAAAAGTGCCTTACCTCTTCTCAAACTTTTTTTTTGTTTTATTTGTTCCTACCATGAGTTCTACTGCTTTTTAAATCTTTTCTTCTTTACTGTCTCATCTTTCCACCCCTTTCATGGATGCAGAAAGGTGCCTAGCTCACTGAGAATCAGTTGGCTGTTTTTTACTATCTGCTGTATATTGTTCCTCTGCAGTGCATTGTAGCAGCTTACCACAGCAGGTAACTACTCACACTCTATATTACAGTTCTCATATATGTTCTTGCAAGGCTTACAGAAGGGAACATCAGGCCACTACTTTGTCCTATTTACATATACTTTCTGCTGTCCCATTGTGCTTCCCAATGTTTCCCCACTGCCTCATATACCTCCCTAATGTTTAGCTATCTGCCTACTTGTACACAATGTCCCTGCATGTTTATTTTAATTACAGTAGATTTTGTCAATGGGATACAAGGCCTTCCACCACACTGAAGTGCATCCTTATAAATCCCACCCATGGATTTACTGCTTATTCTGATTGAGAGTTGTGTTTTTAGTGAGCCACATCACGTTTTGCTTTTTACATAAGAAGCAAAGGAAACTGGTAGAATATGTTTATTAACATGTCTGTGCTATATGGAAAGAGAATGAGATCAAGGACCTGTGTAAACAATCGGGTAGAATTTCTAACTTTAGAAATTTCTTATTTTATGTTTAAGATATTGTTGATGTCACTGATGGGGAGTGAATTTTAATGCATTACTACAGCAACATGAATATCACCTGCAAGATACTTTTAAATGCTAGCCAAGTTACAGACTAAAATTAATGTATTAGTATGAAGTCTTTGCTTAAATTGAGAAAACTAAAATATTAACTGAAGTATGCATCAAGGCTAGCCACCTGACAGTATGAACATTGGCTCTAGGTGATTGGTCACTGTTGATGTGACACCCCAACCCCAAGTACAGAACTGGAAAAATGGGGTTGATGCTGATTCTGATACCTATTGGCAGGACAGCCCAAGTATGGATCTGCAAGTATACTTTGTCAGTTGGAGTACTTCAACTTGATAATGCACCATACAGAGGTATGGAAGTTATGTACTTTGAATATTTTTTTAACCCGAGTTATTTTGATAAACACACAGAATATCAGTTGTCTTTTATTTATTGTGTTTCTTTTGATTACTTATACAGTTATATGACTTGTTGAGGTCCACATAACAGTTGGAGAGAGTACTGCTGAATTCCGACAACCCCTCCAGTATTGATTTAAGGACATGTATGACCTTTTGTTTAATGACAGGGGCAAAAGTCTCTGCTCCTTCTAAATCATGAGCTCAGCAATTGGGTAAATTCACCTTTCCAGCATCCTGGAATAAGCTTTTCCTGGGAGACTAGTAACATGATTTCTATCTAAAGCCAGAACCCAACCTCTTCTTACCCAAGTCAACAAGCCCAATGTGCTAATCCAGAGGTATGTCCTCATATTCCACATAACACAAAAGCCTCACTGGCCATATCTAACAATCCTGTACCATTTTCGCCAGTTGGTTCTAGAAATGTCTCCTTAAAGGATAGCATATCCAGTGGGTTTCAACATTCCTCAAAGTATTATTTCCATAACTTACAGTGTTCCTGGATGTGGTCATTATTTCTCCACCTTTGATTAGAACAGCATGGAAAATCCTAATTTTACTCAACAAATCGTGGTCTCCAAAATTTCATCCATGTGGAGATTGGAGAATGACACCCTTGCACATGAACAGAAATCAATGGAATAGTTTTGTACTATCATACAACTGTAGACTAGAGTAGACTCTTACTCTGTAAATTTCATAGTCCTTGGAGGTAAAAGTGACACTTCTCAATCAACGTCTGTCTTCTATGTTAAGGTTACATCATCGGTTATATATACTGCCCTTACAATAAGTTAAAATCGGTAACCATTTTGACAAGACTCATTAGTGCAAGTCCTGGAATATTGAATGTGTGTATATATATATATATATATATATATATATATATATATATATATATATATATATATATATATATACTAAGTCCAGATCACTGAGTATGTGGCTATTCCCCTTTTTCTGAGGTAAGCTGATGTGTAAGTTAATATATATATATATATATATATATATATATATATATATATATATATATATATATATATATATATATATATTAAGTAGTACCAGTATGGCAGGGCTTGCTCCCTACAAAAAAACAGCTTCAAAGGATAACAGCAGTATTCAACATTCCCTGTTTTCAATAGGGAGTGTTTAAAATGCTTTAAATAATACTGACGTCTGTGTTCCAGAAGTGTTGTATTAAAGGTGCATCTTCAATATGTGAAAAGACTTATACAAATAGTTGTCTTACATATATTCTAAGTGTATTGCATATTACAAGTGATGTATATCCTGTGTAATGTACATGAAAAACTGTATTATGCAAGTGATATATTATCATTTCTGTTAATTTTAATGCATCCTTCTGTCAATTGGCCCAGGTCATGACTGAAAATGGTCACTAGACTAATGTATTTAATGAATCAATAAATGTTACTAAATACAGAAGGAAGGAAGAAAATAAGTAAGTAAATAAATGTCACTCACCTCATGCTTGAATCACCAAATGTTTTGGCAGACACTCTTTGAGGCCATCCAAAAGCCATTTTCCTTCGTCAAAATTGTCCCGTATCTAGGTTTCCCTTTGGTGACTGCCACAGAAGTAGTTTTACTGGAAGCCTTCAGTGCTGCAGGTCATGCTTTTCTAGCCAGTCGGTACCTGCTGGTTAGATATGGAGTCTCACTGCTAACATTACTTGGAAGAATACATAACATGATAGTTCTTCTCACCACTGGTATTCACCAGCAGGTCTTAAGGTTACTATCTGAAGAACACTGTCCATGTTTTGTTCACATCTTACTGATGTCATCTCCACCACAGATGTGCTTAACAAGGACCAGTCACAGTCTATGTTCCTTACCTCCACAGTAAACATGGAGAAGCTGTTCTGGAAATTATCATTAAACTCTTTCCAAAGAGAAGCATCTGCTAGGAATTCCTAGGATACCTTTTCTCTATGTTTTTGTATCTCTGGCCTGTTCAGCTACTGTCTCAGTCATCAACTGACCCCAGCAACTATCTCGTCTCAAGTGTTTAGATCATACGGTCTCAGGTCTGATTACACGATTACAAGCTGATCATCAGTATAGGAGCCAAGATGCATTGGTAGCAAGTATGTGTTGAAATATAGTGTTAATTTTGGAACAATTCAAGATCAGTACAGAAGTCCAATAAAAACTAAGCAATCCTTCTTCTCTGTTATACCTCTCCAGGAATCTCTATCATTTCAAGATGAGCACTGAAATCATCCAGTAAAACTAGAATCAAAGAGCACTCTATCAAACACTGCTTTTCTAACCTCCCAAGAAGTTTACTCTAAATAGCTGTTCAGTCCATAAGTACAGAGTATTTCTTTCTGAAACTCATAGTACTGCATTGCATATAGAGATATGCATACATACATACACACACACACACACACACACACACATATATATATATATATATATATATATATATATATGGGTTCCGGACGTTTGCTCAAATGAGCAAATGACCGAAACTCAAACGGCGGGCATACTTATGTGAAAGTGCTTTTCACCGAAGAAGCACTTTCGCGTAAGTATGCCTGTTGCCGAGGCTGTACTATGGTGCAGGTAAGGGAAATTTCCCTTTTCCCCACTGTAGTGCAGTCTCAGAGGGAGAATGTTAAAGTGGGGGTGTGGGGGGTGCAGGTGGGCAAAGCCCCCCTGCTAAAATGTTAATGTAGTGTTTTTTTTTTTTAACACGCTTTAACGAAAGCGCTTTTTCAATAAAAGCGCTTTTGTTAAAGTGTGTTCGGTTATTATGGATTCGGACATTTGCTCATTGACTTGTATTCTTTTGATTCTGTGATGAACCTTATTGAAGTATCCTCCATTCCCATATAAATATATATATATATATATATATATATATTGATCATCTTGTGGGCCTTACTCTCCCCTTGTCTAGAGTGTTGTGAGCTGAGTATCTCAGCTCTTACTGGAATCATGTTTGACCTGTTTTCTCTGATTTTTATCTCCTTTCTTCATCCCTATAGACACCAGGGAGATGTGTTGTAATTACTTAAATGGTTAGTCGACATGTGAGACATTTTTTGTTTTGTTTTGTTTGTTTGTTTGATTTCAGTGAATATTGCTAATTGGGCATAATTTAGTTTGGCAAAGATTGGAGACCGTCTTTGAACATTACTACTAATTATCTGGTGATAGAAGGTAATTTGCTGCTGTTGACAAGGTATAATTTAGTTTGGCAGTGTTTGGGAGTTGTCTTGAAACATTGCTAGTGCTGGGCCCTTATTAGTTTCACACTGTGCCTGTCAGTTTTACTTCATTCCTACCAGATGAACAGACTCATTTTTGCTGTTGTAGTTACTGTACCAGCTGTATTGTTCTCACATAGTGTGTCCATGGCTACTCTAAACCAATTTTAGCTGTTTAGAATTAGTTGTACCTTCACTAAGCTAATCACTTAGCTAAGTTCTCCTTCTACACTCTACTCCTACACAACCTACAAACAATATATCTTGGGCACTTAGTTCAGTTTGGACAAAATGGAAAGTAAACCTGCTTGTAGTCCCTCTGTTGCCAGCCTTATAGCACTTGGTACTCCAAGGCAGTACAGAAGCTACTGTATGCTCACAGGCAGTGAACGGTACTCCAAGGCAGTATAGGAGCTACCGTGTGCTCACAGGCAATGAATGGTACTCCAAGGCAGTATAGGAGCTACTGTATGCTCACAGGCAGTGACCAGTACTTCAAAGCAGTATAGGAGCTACCGTATGCTCACAAGTAGTGAACGGAACTCCAAGGCAGCATAGGAACTACTGTATGCTCCCAGGCAGTAAATGGTACTCCAAGATAGTATAGGAGCTACCATATGCTCACAGGCAGTGAACAGTGCTCCAAGGCAGTATAGGAGCTACCGTATGCTCACAGGCAGTGAACTGTACTCTAAGGCAGTATAGGAGCTACTGTATGTTCACAGACAGTGAACTTGCACCTGACACAGATAATTCAGCCTGTGAGAGGTGCAAATGTCTATACCATCTGTGAGCATCACACACAACCACCATCTCATCAAGCCACACTCAACTAACTTATGCTGATGGTGTAAAAAAGTCACTATAGAAGCCATCCACCACCATATCGGCACCATGCTCACACTTAGAAAGGGTCACCAGGAAGTAGACCACAAACTTTCTAATGCCTAAAATTTCATGAGTGAAAATTATAATATCTTAGTAATTGGTTATCCTGTTCTCAGCACACTGACTCCATACTCACAAGACTGGACAAAGACAGGCATACAGTTAGTTGTCTTTCTATTGTTAGGATCCATGAGGCTCCGAAGTTGCTCTCAACAGAATAATATGGATCCAACCAAGTGATGATCCATGTGGTGTGAACGGCTTGAAGTGCATAACTTTGATGGATATGCAGAGAGTCATACTAGAGCTCATAGTGCATGTGTCCAATGCAGGCAAGACACTGGTCCTGAGTAATAGCCTTCTTTTGTCCAGAATGATACCCATATACATGAAAAGATGATTAGCTTAAATGACTGATTTAGGAGTTGGTGTCATTCTTGGGGGACAGATCCCTGTTGCGTCAGTGTGAGATAATCAACAGTCCAGCTTGCTTCACCAAGGATGACCTATACCTCTCGATCTATGGCTTCCACATAGTGGCTAAAACCCTTGTTGCTCCCACAATGCCTTTTTTAGCTACAGTCTGGCTAATGGTGATCCTAACGCAGGTATCAATGTAGCCATTTCCAGCTCTAAACTGGACCATATCAAGGTGGCTCTTCTCAATGCCAGACATCTTAACAACAAATTATCTTATTTTCAGACTCTCCTGTAACTAGAACATATACTTGTTTCTGTAGTTACTGGGACATGGTTTCAGTGTAAATACAGCACCTCCTCCATATCTGGGTTTTGTACCTACCATGAATTTAGGCTTGGAGAAAATTAGGCTGCTATTTCCACATTTGGCAAGGACCATATAACCTCTAGACAGATTCCTGGAGACCCGTAAATTAAACTCACTGAATCAATGAACAAGACAAACTATCAACTATGATATTAATAGGCATTCACTTAATAATGCCTTGTATAGACATGTATTACAAAACCCTCTGCATAAATTTCAATTTATAGTATTGGAACAAGTTGCCCCATCTCCAAGAAGAGGGCCTTGGAAAATTATATTAGAATCAAAGGAATATTGGTGGCAGGTATACTTAAACGCCATGCAATTTCCAGGTCTTAATGATTCCATTTCCATTACTAGTATTTTAAAATTAAAAGCTTTTAATAGATGATAGTTGTTTTTAAAATATAAATTTGATTTAATAATTTACATATTTCATAAATTTCATATATTTCACATATTTATCATATGTAATGGGATCATGTGCAATATTATATTATGTAGTATGTATATTTTTTGAGCACTTTTGTGTTGTTAGGTTATTTTATAGGTGTTTAAAGAATATCTAGCCTATTCAATATATGCATAATATGTATTTAAGCAAGTTCTCAATTAACATTAATTGAATGAAATGTATTAGGTAATTGGTCATTATGTAAATGGTATATGAGGATTCTAATCTGAGTTTTAAAATTGTCTGATGAAGGCTGGAGTTCGCAGCCGAAAGCGCTTACCAATAAATTTTACCAAATATCTATTATTCTGGTTGTCCTCTTGATTGCTTTTGTGCTTCTGGATTTATTTTACAAACTATCAACTAACAGATTGCTACAATATACCATCTATTCCCCTGAATACCATGTAAGATTTCTAGGTGCACTTGAGGAACTACATATTACCAAAAATTGCTTTATAATTGGAGATTTTAACTATCTGTCAATAAACTGGAGCATCTATACCTTCAAGGTTGGGAGATTCATGAACTTTATAAAAATTAATTTTTTGAGCAAACAAATAAATCAACTGAAAGACGTAACATTCTTGACCTGGCCATAACAGACCTGGCAGTGGAGTAGCTGTACCTTTTGGACAGTAGAGATCATGTGCAAATTGTTTACCTTGACCTGGCCAAGGCTTGTGACACTATCCCCATTGTCGGTATTATTGAAAAGTTAGACAAACTCAATGTAATCGCTTACATTGTCCACTGGATTGCAAACCAGCTATCTAACAGAAAGTGGGGTACAGAGATCAATGATCTGGGCCCTGTCCTGTTTGGGATTTATTTTGCAGACATTCAAGCCAATATCTCTAAATGAGGATGACCTCATTTTATGACAACTGCAAGCTGGGCATTCTTATCTGCTCATCTACTGATACTAAAAGGCTCAAAAAAGGCTGGTATATGGGCATACTTAGTGTACTAAAAATGGTCTCAAGCTAAATGCAAAAAATTTCAGCATAATAGTGTTCCACAAACAAGCTGTTACTGCCTCCTGTTTTCAGCAGTACTTCTCTTCATAGTCATAAGTGACATGGGTACTTATGTGGATAACTCCATCTCGCTCATTCAGTCATCTTGTTTCCACCATAGTTATGAAATAATTCTGTCTTTTTCAATTAATTTCCAAAGAAATATATTTAATATCTAAAATGTCATCTTACCACTGTACTCTTCCCTTATCAGATCCATTAGTGAAATCAATGGACCCTTTGATTTGTACAAATCTAAGAATATTGCTCAATGATCACCTTGAAAGCTCAGATGTGTAGCTGGCTATTTTTGGAGCCCAGTGCTATTTTGGTGACTCATCCCCTCATCCTAAGCTGAGGAGGGTAACCATTTCAAATGTGGAGACCCACTAGAGCAACAGAAAACTCCTGTCCTTAAACTTAAGGGGAAAAAAGCTCTTTTGTCCTTTAAAACTGTATTAAACTGCTTGCAACACTTGTTGCAAGCAGCTACTATAGTTTATGCCACATGTAGAGCACCGTAGTGCTTCAGTTCTGATTGCAAATGCAATACTGACATTTATTTCTAAATGCTGATATGCACTAAAGACTCATCAGGATCTGCAGATCACATCCCCTAACATTTTGCACCTGGGACAGCTGCCATTTTTGCTTCATTCTAGCTATGCCTCTGTCAAAGGCCCCAATGATTTTTAATCAAAAATATTAAAGGCTTTAAATCCTTCAAGTATCCTGTTAGATTACCACAACTCACCTTCTACTCAGTAGCTTACTAGATGCTTAGAGGTGACCTATGTTTTGCTGTTTGAACCATGAAAGACCTGATCCTATTTGACCTCCTATTTCTTGGCAAAGCCAGTGGCTGTACAAACTTTCATTCTAGGGACCTAAATTTACAATAATGAATAAATAAGACTTGCTGTAGTATAGTTTTCTAACTCAAAGTATTCCCAGTATATGCCACTAAACATTAAGCAAAGTGCTATTTTGTCTGGCTTTAAGGTTAGTCTTGATGATTAGATGGGTAGACATAAATTTATATCAGGGATAGCATGTATGGCATTGCTTGATTTGAGAGTTGGGCATTATTAAGTACTCCTAAAGTGTGGCAAAACATTTAAATGTTTATGTTAAAGATTCATATGGCTAGACCCAATACGGTCCCTGTGACGGCTTGCCTAATGTTGTTCCTATGTTGCTATGTAACTAATATAGCCAGTACATGTACCAACCTTCTGGTTTCTCTATCTCTCATTAAGCCTGATTATAAAATTGCAAGCTTCTCTTCTAAAATCCCTAAAATGCCTGCAGTCAATAACTCTATGTTTATGGAGTTCAGCTAGACAAACCTCCTCAAACTCTTATGATGAGTTATCCAAATTCAATTGTAATATTACCAGACTTGATACTGATACAGCTGCTATTTAGACAAAGGAATTCTACTCCCACAGAGATAAGTGCTTAGTCAGGCCATTCCAACTCAAGCTAGATATAATAGGGCATTTAAGAATAAACCACCCTGTTACTTCCTCTAGCAGCATAAATAAACTTTATAAGAAAAGAAAAAATGGTAAATAATACACAGGTATAAAATTCTTCATATTCAAGATCACATCAAAATATCAGTAGGGGACTAAAAAGCTGCTATCAGGGCTAGTAAGCCAAATCATGAACTTAATTTTGATTCTGACAGCAAGGATAATTATAACTCCTTTGTTAGTTACATTAGGAAACTAAGAAATAACAGCCAGCAACGTTCTGATCTCATCCAAAAAGAGACAGCCATTCAGACTCAACTGACATAGCAAATATACCAGCAGACAAATTTAGTGCAAATTTACTCCTGAAACAGAAATATTTTATGTCAATGGTAACAAAAATTAAATTCTCGTCATACACCTTGTCTGTGATCCTGGATAAAAAATCCCATGAATCTTTCAATATAAAAGTGTGTTCATTCAGCATTCCCCTTACATGGAGGTCAACATATTTAGCTACTCTGTAGGTTTTAGATGCTTTAGCTTCAACAATTGGGCAAAAGAAAGTTTTGTCAAACTCATATATTTTGGGTATACCAAAAATTGTGGGGGTCCTTGGGTAACATACCTGTAAAAATCCATGTTCTTTCTCATCAATCTCTCTAGTCATTAAAAGGTCTTCCAAAAACAAGTCTACCCATCTGCAGGCTATATTCATTTCATTTTCTGACACCTCTTCATATGTGTCAGAATATAGTAGGGTTAACATTTGATCTACAGATTCGTTGACATTCATTACCACAAGGCCCCCACCTTTATCGGGTTTCATTACCTTGATAGATGGATTCTCCCTAATGTTGCTAAGCAAATGTATCTCATCATCTGTCATGTTAGAATGGTTCACTGTGAGTATTGAAAACAAACCCCTGATGTCCTGTTCATAAGCTTTTTCAAACCATTGAACCATCGGTTGAAGCGGTGGATTAAAAGTGTTAGGGTTAACACACAAATTTCTAGAATTACCCATCCTCGCATCATTCATTTTAAACAAAAAACTGAAATTGATTTTCCTTGTAAACATTTTCAACTGTAACAATTTTTCATCCACTTTACCGTTTTTGGCTGGTACAAAGGTCAGTCCCTTGGAAAACAAATCATCCCATTTGTCATTCACCTCAAAACAACTATAATTATACATAGTAAAATCACCCCTATTATCGTGAACAATATCCACAACATCATTAATTTCATCATTGTTGTCCATGCAGTTTGTACAAAAACTCATGAGTTCAATATAATTGTGTCCATCAAAAAGTACATTGTTCTCAGCGGTACCAGCTACCAATTCCTTCCCCTCCCCTTGGGCTGACCCCATTCTGGTGAAAGGAGTCCATGTCGCTTGTTTGCCTGCCTCTCCGGTTCTGCAACCTTTCTGACCTCCTTAAAAAAGGTTGGTTTGTGGACCCCTCTCTATTGTCAAAGTTGTCATAACCCTCGCCATTCATACCCATTTGGTCGCTGTTTCTTGCATTGTCCCAGGTATTAAAAGCACCATTGTCACTCTGGTTGTTTTTTGTCCCCTGTCTGTTAAGTGCTGGGTAAGCTGTCCCCATTTCCTATTCTTTACGGTCCCTATCCAGTTTCGACTTTTTATTTTTTAACTCCTCCATTAATTTGTCAATATCAATTAAAAACCCTTATATTCATTCTCCTTAAGCAAAAAAAATGTCATTTTTTAATTGTCTGTCTAATGTATTAATAGTATCATTACTTTTTTCTATCCTCCTGTTGTTATCACTAATTAACAGCTCAAGTAATTCACATCCTTGTTTATTGAATAAAGCAATCAACTCACTGTGCAGGGCTCAGCCCTGTTCCAGCCCTGTTGGATATTTCCAGCTCCTCAGGCCTTTTGGTATGATTCCACACTGAGTGCATGCCTTCAAATATCCGTTTTCTAGCTGGAGCTTATGGGGTTTGAACACCTGTTCATGGAACAATTTTAGCTGTTGACTAAAAGAATCACCCATAGAAACCTCGGTTCTTCTTTTATGTCACCATTCATTACCATTATTAATCCAATCTGTGAAGGAAAAGGGAGCCTGATCGTTACTTCCAGTTTTCTTACCATTGAAAAAAGCCTGACTCCTATGGTCACCATCAATAAGTGAAGTGGAACCTGATTGCTTCCCTTGAACTCTCTGACTGGGCATAATCCCAGAAGTGCTACAGAACTGTGTAAATCCAAGTCCTTGGCTCACTTCATTAGTATGCTCGCTAGAATGTAAATTGCGATTGTTGAACAAACCCGATATCTGTTTGTTCCAACCTTCCAAAACACCAGTCAAATTAGACAAAGAATCCATGAGCTCAGTTTTTAATTGAAGAAAGGAGTCTCTGATGTCGGCACTGGTGTCCATGGTATAAAAAACTAGAATGTCCAAACCACACAAAAACCAAGAAAACACAAAAACCACGTACTCCAGCCGCCAACAAAGACTCACTTTATTAACAGATTAAGTGCTTTCGTCCGAGAGTATCAAGACCTCATCAGAATCAAATACAGATAAAAAACCCCTGTCCTTATATACAAAAACCCCTCCCATTTAAAATCATGTGATGGTTAATTAAAATACCTGGAATCAAAAGCGTAATTTAAAAACACAAACCCTATAGTTGGCACCCTCCAAACCAGGTCAGGTAAACATTGCTACACATTCAAAAATGTTTCTTAACTCAATTTAACATAATTAAACACTACGTCAAGAGAAAACATTACAAAAACATAGCTTTTAATTTTAGAGCACTGCTTATAGAATTCATGTCATTAAGTTCTGGAAAAACTGTGGCTTGAAGTTATAACTGCCATCTCATTTCCTTATATTCCAAGACTAAATCAGAGGGTCCACTTCTCGGTCCCATGTCAACATGATCAATAACAATATATTTGAAATAATGGGTTGTATATTCCTTCATATGCTTAAATAGTGCATTTTTTCATCACCTTTTGTTATACAATATCCTCTTCCTAAAACTCCTGAAGGTCTTGCCTACATAAAATCCTTCACAAACCTAGCACTTTGCAATGTACACAATCCCTTAGTACCACAGTTATATTTAGAAACAAGTTTAATGTTCCCTAACTTACTTAAACATAACCTTGACCCCTCCAGGACAAATTTACATTTGCCACAATGCCCACATTTTGACATCTTCCCTTCACTTCTTACTTTTAAAGGTTTTCAATGAGTGTTTTTAAATGTGTGTCCTTTTTATAAACAATCATAGGTTTCTTCCCTACTCTTTTTATGTTACCTTCTTCTATCTCAAAAATGTTCCAGTTCTTATTAATGATTTCTTTCACTTGGTCAAAATGCAAATTATATTTTAAAGTCATAGCCCTACTAAAATTAGTAGTTGTTGTTGTTTGGGGAATAGATTCTTTCCTTACTGTTCCTAATAGGGCCTATATATACCCTTTGTTTTTTTTTCGTAACTACCTCTTTGGGCATTATTGTACAATCTCCCACTGATACACATTCATTGCAGCAGGAACTAATCATTATAAACAAGTGGTGTACAGAAAAAGGGTGAAAATTAAATGGGAAAAAGTGCAGTATTGTCACGTTTAGTAAGCACCTCTTTCCCTCAATGCACAGTATAAACAATACCTAACTCCAACACGATAATATATTCAAGGATCATGGAAACTGAGCTGACAAATCTCTCTCCTTCGACCACCATGTAGCAGCAGTAAAAACTGATATCTAAAGGCATGTCATCCACATCAAAAGAAGTTATCACCCCTCTATACAGCTCTAATTGGGCAACTTGTTGATTTTACTGCCCCATAGGATATACCTTTCTAGACATTAAGCAACTAGAAAGATCCTAGAGTTTCCTAACCAAGAAGACTGTTAGTCTAAAGTCCCTGCATGACTAGGAATATCTTGAAGAACTAGCACTTTACTAAGTTTCTTATAGGCTATTACAGGGTAATTTATGTCTTCCATTCCATGGCATAAGAAACTCCATTCTTCTTCATGCCATGTACCTTCATATGTCCAATACATCCACCAATACCAGAATTAATGACATAAATCTCCACCAACACATAAACAGTGTGCTGGAGATGCAAGTTTACTACACAAGTCCTATTCCAACTCTAAAACAAACTTTTTTTGCAATATAAACAGAGGAGTTACATGCTGGAATTCTTTAAAGTAAACCTGGATGATTGAATGGATACCCAAAAATTTCATTGGAGTGACCTGTTTGCTCCTCTTCTGAATGGGGATACAGCATGAGAGTGGGTACTCACAAGGTGTAAATAGTCTTTTAATTAATTTGACTTGTATTCTTTTGATTCTGTGATGAACCTTACTGAAGTATCCCCCACTCCCATTTAGTTGCACAAACACCAGTTGTAGAGCAACCAGATCAGGTCTTGGAGGAACTTACACACTGACCCAGAACCTCTCCTTAAGCACAGCTCCAGAGCAGAAGAGACACCATACACGGTTTACATGTAGAAGTTAGAGCAATTATACTGAGCTGGCATTTTTCATCCTGTTGCACAGCTTCGATCTCCTCCCCTACCACTAAGATAGCAAGCTGTATCTACAAGCCAGTTACAATCTGCCATGCTCATGTCCATCATACTCATTCCTGCTCCTGCTTGCCACCTGAATTAAATCACATCTGATCTCCAACCATTGTCTTGCCATCTGGTGAGCCCACCCAAGGGCTCTATGGAGATTTGTGGGGCTGGATCAAATCATTTTCCAAACTTCCTTGTGCAAATTCAATTAACAGTTCACATTTTTTCTCATCTTAGGTCACTTGCTTTAGTTCCACAACATCAAAATCATCATCATCATCAAGCCCTTTTTTCCCATTTTTTGCATGGGGACAGGACATTCTGTCAAATGTTGCCATCCCTCTCTATTCAATGCCACTTTCCCACCTTCTCATCATGGCGTAGCCCCCTCGGCTCCCAGCAATGGCTGGGTATGGGCCCGATGCTCCAACACAATCCATTTTCAGGACTAGTTGATTTGGCAGTTGAGTTGTTACACACTCCTTAGTGGATTCCGACCTCCATGGCCACCATCCTGCTCAGGAAAAAGTGGGAGACAGAAAAGATGGCCCAGGCTAGGAAGGAATAGTGGTTGACTAACAAAGAGGCTAAGAAAGGAGTTGCAATAGCAAAGAACAATGCATTAGAGGCACTCTACCAGGTTCTGGAAAGTGATTCAGTAGATGGCACAAAGAAACTATTATCAGGTTGCAAGACAAAGACAGAAAGGTAAAGAAGATAGTCAGACAGCCTTCATAATGGATGCCGGCAACAACCTGCTCACCAGTTCACAAGACATCAAAGGCAGATGGAAGGAGTACTTCCAGCAGGTTCTAAACAAAGAAAATCCCACAGAAGCTGTACTGCCCCAGGCACAGCCTATTATGAGAGAAGAGGAGGAGCCCACCATAGAAGAAGTAAGAACAACACTAAGAAAAATGAAGTCAGGGAAAGCAGATGAGGTCACAGCAGATATGATAAAGAAGTTGGGTGAGACTGGGACGAAATGGCTCCTGGAGACTAAGCATACTAGTGCCGATGTGTTCAAGAAAAAATGGGACATTCACAGCTGTGAGCAGTACAGAGGTGTCAAACTCCTGTAACATTGCATGAATGTTCTGGAGGGGTGACTGATAATATAATATGCAGAGTAGTAGAAAGCAAGATGGAAGATGCTGTTGGTCCTACAAAAAGCAATAAAGAAATTGACACTTACCACATTTCTATTCAGATTTGTTCTGGTTTATAAAAGTCTTTAAATACATATGACATACAAGGTCTCTTAGCTATCAGGCTGTATGAAATGCATGTAGGTTAACTTGGTTATAATAAAACTATCGATTCTCTCACTTCAGAAAAGGGTCCTTCTGACATCCATAGAAATATATGCATATTTCTACATTCATCTTTTTCAGTCTCTTCTTCCACTGAAGGTGTCTAGTATTCATGGCCAGTTTCTATTAGTCACTTTGTAGAAGCCATAAATTTCTTTTTGCACTGCAATAATTCAAATCACAGGTGAATGTAGGTATTTATCTTGAAGGATTTTATAGCTTACTGATATATATTATTTGCGTTTTATGCACAATTTTTGATTAACTGGTATTGCTTTGAGGGGTGGGGGAATGGCATAACAGTTAAGGTTTTTATCTCACAGATGCAAGGTACTGGGTTTGAGTCTGACCTTTGGAAGCATCGTTAGGCTTAAAAAGACTCCCTGGGGTTATTAGCCTAGTAATTACCTATGAACATCACCAAGACTAAAATTTTGCTTTCAATACTCCATAACCAAACAGCACTTGAGAGCCTTAAACGTTTCTCAGACAGGGTGATCAGACTGTCTTCTCACTGAATCCTTTCCATTAGTTCATCCTTTAAGAAGCACTCTCTCTCTTTTAGATGGACTTTCTACTTATGTGTTCTAAGGATGTTATCCTCTTGTACTCACCTAGTCCCAATCCGTTGAGAGTCTTGGTACATGTGCGTTCTTCAGCTGGTTTCTCTCATAACAAGACAAAATCTATATATGGTGATGTTATTTATAAACTCCACCTGTCACATTCAGTGGTGAATGTATTCTTTCACTCTCCAGTTTATATTGCCCTTCTAGTAACCTCAGGCATTAATATTGCAAATTGTCAGGTTTCCACAAGCTGGTGAAACCTTTCTACTGTATTGCTGTTTGTCCTTTGCAGACAATAGTAATATCTAAATCACAGACATCAGCATTCTCATCAAATTTTACATTTTTTTCTTTTGTGGCGGATGAAGTAACACTCGTAAAAAATCCATCCATCCACCCACAACCCCTTTTTACACATGGGGTCAGGGTGTCACTTCAACAGTGACAATCATCTATAGCCAAGGTCCACACTATCTGGTGGCTAGCCCTGTTGAGGTAGTTCTACATCACACACTTGCATGCAACTCAAACATATGGCAAATTTAGTGTGTGCAATCAACCTACTGCAAGTCATTGGAATGTGGAAGGAAACCCATGTGAACACAGGGAGGACATGCAGACTCTGCACAGAAGGAACCCAGCCAAGAACTGAACCAGGGAACCTCTTGCTGTGAGGCAAAAACACTATACACTGCACCACTGTGCCACCCCACTCAATGTAAAAAACATAAAAGGAAAAAACTTGCTGAAGGAAATTAACCCTTCCTATGGTCATTTGCTGGTAGTAATTTTCAGTGAACTAAGATCTGACTGTCTGTAAAGGTGCTATACACTTATAATGTTGCTAATATTATCTATTTTTTATCAATTTAGTAAGATACACAGTTTGTTAAACATCAATGAGAAAAATTCAATTATGAAATATATAGCTAATGGGTTTCCTCTCCTTTATTTGTTGCAAAAGTGTTTTGTTTTCTGTACAATGTTGGTGTTATATATATTTCTTATTCTTATTTCCATTCCCTTTGTACCAGGGCATATATAAAAGGATATGAGTATAGTTGGGATTGCAGAATGTAAGCAATTATCTGTCTAGAAATAAAGCAATTTATCAACTTACAATGAGAGTTATCACACAATAGTGTCACCTTCAAACCTCTGTTCTTGTTATACTTTGCTGTTGGTTTTTGATGAACGTACATGTGTGAAATGTTTATGTCATAAAAATAAAAATAGAAATTATGGTAAAATTAATTTGATCAAAAATGAAAATTCATACTTTGGTTTGACATTGTTAACTGCAAAATTAAATGTTTCTTGTCATCACAGAAAAAAACAGGATTTAGCTCTTCAATTCTGCAATATATTTGCTTGTTACACTAAATTAGGAGCAAGCTTTTATTTTAGTCCTTATATCAATATTTCAAATGGGAGGTGAACAAAGTGCTCAAAGCCCCCTCATTTTGTTTACTAAAGACTTTCAGTTTCTTGTAAGGCACAATATTGACAAGTTCGAACATTAATAAAATCTAAGCTAATACTTTAGAATACTGCAAAGCTAAACAACTGGTGTCACATTTGTGGACCTCATACCTGCTTAGTTTTGTTGTTTAATATAACAGGTGAGGTTAGGTTATGGAGGAAATAAATGTGTTGCATTCTGTTTTGTGGCAGTGGGGACCATACACATGTTGTACATTTTCCTTTTCTATAGTTATACCGATATAACAATGTCTGCATAAAATGGAAAAGAACACTTCCTAATGATGATCAGTGCTGCAAACGTTTAGGGAAATAAAACAGAACAAGGATTGCATAACAAGCACTTTATACTCCATATATTAATTGAGATATCTGTATGATAAACAGGAATACTATGCAGTTTCATCAGCAATTGATTTCTTCAAGGAGCCTTACTGGTTGTACTGCCGTATGGTGTTGAGTCATGCATCACTGTAGCTATCACACGTGTGTATTGTACCACAGTTTCTTACATGTTCCGTTTAACTGCTATATACAAGGAAAGTCATTATGTGTGCACTAAATTTATTTCAGTGGTCCTGTGATGAACTTTAGATTAGTATGAATAATAGATATTGGCTGACGGTCACAAATTCCTTACTAAATGTACTAATTGAGTTTTATTTGAGTGAGAAAATATATGATGGTTTGTATTCCAGGAGAATTTAATCTCTGGCAATCACAATGTTTATATTTCAGAAACATTTAGCTTCTGGCAGTCACAATGCTTAGCATGCATTCTTCCAATGTCTAGAATGCAGAAGGTTATTAGCAACAGGTTATGAAATACCCCCTTGACTATATAGCAAGTGATACTGCATGAGTCATAAAGCAAGTGGGAGATCCAGCCCAGGAGCCATCTGTACTTTATTTGAACATGCAGAGTATCAAACTGGCAGAAGCATTCCCTACCCACACAAACTGTTACTCATAGATGGGTCTTCTTGAAGATCCATGTTCAAGAAGATTGGTTCCAAACTGCTAGAGGGATTCATTAATGGTGAAACCAAAGTAGCTAGGTGTCTCGGGTCATCGCATAAGTAGGACGTGCCCTGCTCATGTTAGAACCTGCTGGAAAATCATATAGTTGAGCAACATGTTAGACAGGGGAAACTTTGGGAGAGTGAGCTTGGAATTAAAAAAGGCAGTCACCCTTGTTTGGTTTTATCCTGTCAGCCCTACCAGTGTGCTCTGTACAACTTTTTTTTTTATCAGCTCGCTCTGATTTTATTGACAGGGTAGGATTGGATGTTGATATCATTGTTCCACACTATTCAGTTGGTGTATGGAAACACATTTTTTTTTTCATGAAATAAATTTGACCTTGATACATCAAGGCTTTTGTTTCTCTGGTCCAGTTTTCAACTGGTTGTCTTCTGTGTGGAAACTATCTATCCACCTTGTGTCCATAAGAGTTTTCACAAGATGCTGTGATTTCTACCCACATCCTTAAAACATCCCACTTGGTAAATTGGTAGCCCTCTAAATTGTCCATAGGCTTTTGTGTGTGTGAGATGTGTGGCTAAGTATGTGTATGCATCCTGCAATGCAAGGTTATTGTGTCCAGTATTGCTTCTTTGTCTTGTGCACAGTAAATGATGGGATTGGTTGTGACATGGCCGTGAATAAGATTAAGCAAGTACCAGAGAATGAAATAATGTATCCCTGATGGAGAACATCAGTAAGCATTGTTGAAATAGAAGGCACATCTTACAATTCACAACTGGTTTATAAGGACTTGACAACTTAATATGGAAATATAAAATAAATAAAATGATATTGCTGAAAAGTATAATTCAATGGATATCTCACATATATTTTATTTATTTGCATTTGTTTACTGGGGACGTCAGACTGGGCTAGAAGCTTGTTTTCAGTGGAGACTCAGTGAGAAAAGTTCCATTACAGTTTGCAAGATCACTATTTCACCTCCAGATCACAAGAAGACACTCTATTTGTATAGCATGATACATTTTGCACATAACTACTAGACAGATTAGAAAAATAACCATAACTAAACTGTTTCCCCACATCTCTAGATCACAAGTATACACTGTACTTATATGCCACGATAAATTACAAGCATATTTCCAAGATAGTTTACAAACATAACTACATTGTTTCCACATACGTTGAAAATTATCACATGTTGCATGGTAGGTTTAAGACATATATAGACTGCTTCATTATGTGTACATGACACAACTGAAAGGTATATGGGAAATATAGAGAACAGGTCTTCAAAACCCAGGAACAACAGTAGTTTGTGATCAAAATGCTAACACTGTGTAACAATTTATTTAAAAATATCAATGATTCAAAGCATTGCTCGACATACCTCATATGTATAGCAGTGTCTTGAACATCTAAGAAGGAAGTACAAAAATGAAGTTTGAATCATTAATATGCTGTTAAGTATTTAGTGCATAACAAAATGAAGATGTCCTTATGTAGCCCCTTATTAACATATTGATTAATCTATTCAGTTAATACAGCAAGCAATTCTGCCCAAGAACAATACCTGCTTTAATAAGGCATTTAGCTTTTTGTGCCTAAATGTTCAATTTAACTATTACTGATTCATCAAATTGCACATCAAGAAATGTAATAATACAATTACCAGCAAATGGGAATAGAAGGCATGCCATTATTCTGTTAATCACATAAATGGCTAGTTACCTAACATATAATCTGAAATTAATAATTTCATATAAATGAGGTAAAATGTACAGTTTATTCTGTAGTATAGTACATGCCTCAATGTTTAAATATATGTTGGCCCCCTTCTCACAATTCCAGGCATTCTAAAATGTTGCAAAGTGCCATGTTACAGGTGCATGCCAGATTAACATCACTGTGTGTGAATGTGGCCCTATTGATCATTGTTGGATTACAGTGCTACAGTGCATGATACTAGCCACACGATTGAAAAGTATAGTTTTTACATGTTTAACATTTCCTACTTTATCAATACTAGCAGACCTGCTGTACTTTTATTATCTGGCTGACTGGCACTGAGGCATTTAAGTTCATAAATGTGAAAACTAGCACACAGGCATAACACTAAATCTGTCCTCTTCCTTAGCTTTTACTCTCACCTTCATCTGCAAACTTTCATACACAAAACTCCCATCTGCAGTGATGAAACTTTCAGTATATCCAAACCTTTTGACATTAAAACACAGTCCCAAACTTATCCTAACCACAAACTTTCAAGCATCCTATATTCGACACTTCAACACTCAACAAAGAGTGCTTTTGATCTATTGCACTAACATGTCACATGGACAAAGCACTGATTGCAATCAGCCAAGCAGTAGCACATATGTTGAACTAAATGGTCACTATACATAAGATGGGTGTGTAACTACATATAAGGTGTGTGTGTGTGTGTGTGTGTGTGTGTGTGTGTGTGTGTGTGTGTGTGTGTGTGTGTGTGTGTGTGTGTGTGTGTGTGTGTGTGTGTGTGTCTGTGTGTGTGTGTGCAAATGACACACACAACACAGCACCGCACAACAGTTGCTAACATGGCATGAACACTGATGCATAAAACTAGTGTTGTATAACTTCATATGTTCTGCCATGCAACCCAAGTAGATTTTACTGTTGAAAAAATTTGACACAAGAATCCTGCATATGTGTGGGAAGGGAAATATGGAAATGCATGTGCAAAAACAAAATAGCACATCATAATGTTGATAAACACATGCACAATACACATAGCAGAACGTGGCCGTAAGAGAATTTGCTATGAGTGTCTAGTACATCTGAGTGTTTCATGCAGCAAACTGACACTATAATCAAAGAACAGATATCCAAATGTGCAGGATGTACTCAAAAGAAAAGTTATAGTGTAACTCATGCATAATGTACACAATATCTGGATGTAAAAAACTCTAAAACTACACAAACAAAAGGATGTGCGTAACAGTGAAAAGGCACTGCAGCACTGTAATCCAACAATGATCAATAGGGCCACATTCACACACAGTAATGTTAATCTGGCATGCACCTGTAACATGGCACTTTGCAACTTTTCAGAATGCCTGGAATTGTGAGCAATGCAATCTTTGGGGAAGAACAACATACTGCTGTGATGGAATACAAAAGTTGGAGATATACTTACAAAGGCAGGGGCGCAGGACAGTTGCACATACATGGTTCATGTGTCATTGCTGTACATAGTAGCACAACTATCATAGTAGTGCCATTATACATACCTCATCCCATCCCATTTATATGGTGCATCTATCCTAACCAGCCTACAATCTTCCCTCAGAACAAAACTCTCATCTTGTTTTATCAAAATATCCAAATTTGAGGCAGGTCACAGAGCCTGTTCTCACCATTGTAATTCCCCTCATCAACTAAGTTGGCTAGAATTACCAAACTTCCTCACATATACCCAGCTTATTCAAGTACACAAACTCATTCATAACCCATCTCTCTGCCCCTCCCTAGCAAATACATTTGAAATGCATAAACCAGATAGACTCCTAAGATCCAATTCCCAAAACCTAATTAAATTGCATAAACAAATGCATCCTGCTGGGAATCAATGGATGTCCTCTCTTGCACGCCTCTGGAACTCTCTCTCTCTTCTCCTATCTACACCACCAGCAGTTTCTCCTTGTCTAAAACCTCACTGCACTCACACCTTACTTCACAGCTCTTGCTCTCATCCAACCTAATTCTACCACACTTTCTTCCTAACTTTCCAAACTTTGTTGCCTGTCACTACCTCCTAATGTTTTATATCCCTTGGGACATATTTGACCAATGACTAAAACATTACCTCATTGTAATTCACTAAAAAAAAAAAAAAAAAAAAACTACTACTTACTGAATTAACCTGATGTAATTTTCCTAATGAAAATCTTTTTTTTATTTCTGTATTATGTAACATTTATTTGAATTGTGCAATATGGATTTGTACTATACAAAATATGCATTTAACATTTAATTGAAATGTATATTATGGATTTGTGCTCTTTCTGTACTATGCATTTGTATTTCTCTGGAGCTTTTCTCCCCAAGACTCCATTGAAAATGGGCTTCTTGTAGCCCAGTGGAATATCCTGGAAAACAAACTGCAAATAAATAAAATAAATAAATAAATCCACAATGGCATGAGAACTCACACCGCAGGAAAGGGAAGGAAAAAAGAAATGGCTCCATGTGAGTCATTGTCATTAGCACAGGTGCATATGCTGTCATTATGCTACTACATGCAGGGAAACTATGTCTACAAAGAGCATGCAAAACACTGTAAGCAAAGACAGACAGATCGCACACACTAACAGCATTGCCATTCCAGAGGTACACATACACTGCCAACATGACAAGAATGTTAACACAGGCAAGAGGCAAAGGAGAAAGTATGCTTCTGGGGCATACATGCATGGTGTTACTGTATTCATGTAGGTCTCAGTGGAAACCACTATTGACATATGGCACATTACCAGAACTGATGAATACAGCGTGCATGTCTACAATACATAATGTCCAATAAGATGACACCAAAGGATAATGCATATTTCAGCAGACCACTGTTGTTGATACATATGAGTGACACTATGAAATGTCTTGCACAGGACAAGAGGTTGCCATGTCACAGGTAGAAACAGATATCTGGCATGTACAGCAAATGGTGACATGTCAAAGAATATCATTGGGTAACAGTCTATGGCACATTATAAGGCAACAGACAGTTAAAGCACAACTACCATATGCAGTAATGTCCACAAATATGTACCATGACAACAACAAATCTAAACTATGAGGCAATCACATGCAAGCTACATTACATTACAGTCCCAAAGCACCTCCCTGGTTGAGCCAAAGCTTACAGATGAGCTCCATGGTGATCTTGCTGAAGGAATCATGTATAATCCGTGCCTTGTCCTGGTGAAAGTACCCCATCATTGCCTGTATCTGAGTATGAAATACGTCTATCACAACCTCCCTTAGCTGGACCCTCATGTCAACAGGTGATGCTGGAAGTCGATGTCATCGTCCACCCAAACTATAGAGCATGATGGTCCAAACACCTCATCATCTGGCACTGATCTTTCTTCCAAAAAACACAAACTGCCAACCAACTATCAAAAAAACAAAAAACAAAAAAAAAAAAACGCAGAAAGTGGATTCAATGAAAAGATATTTACTGGTGCATCAGTAAATATTGTTTCATTGAATCTACTGATCTTTCTTCCTCAGACCGTGACTCTACCTGCAGGGATTAGCCATATCCTCTCTGTCATCTTCCATCTGTAGGGAGCCTGTTACATTGTGTACCCTCTGTAAGATGCAGTGAATAAAAATAGTGGACAGATCAGAAGTAGGTAACATGAAATTACCATAGTAACATGCAGTACAACAATATAATGCAACTGTACTCTCAGCATTGTCAATCAAACAGACACATCATGGTTACTATAGAGAAACACATACAGTTAAATTCACACACAGCTACAGAGCTGTCTAAAAAACATATACATGAAAGAGTAACTTCCATAGTTAGCAAATTCTGCTAATGATTGACAGCAAACACTTATGACATTCAGTTGACACATGCTTTAGGCGGGTCTATATTAAATCACCGAATGCTTAAAAAAGCGAATGGTGATTGATCGACCCTATGTAAGCGAAAGCTTGCAATGTCAAAGTGTCAGAACAGAAAAAAAATAAAAATAAAAGTTAATTTCAAACATTCCCAGGGAAAGAATTTGCTTAACAGCCGCTTCGATATTTTCCATTTTCTGCCTTTTAAGTTTGACCAAGACGGATTTGAAAGAATGCGTCTTCGGTCTTCTAATATAGACCCCTTTAGGCATCCATACTTGTCATGAAGGCTATGATGTGTGCCTTCCAACTGAATACCATGGCAATCTAAATGTGCTATGAAATGTTATTTCACAAACTAAATGCAATGACTCCAGCATCATAATTACTTTGAATACTTATGGACACATATAGTAGTAATGAAGTCCTGAGATGCAGGCAACAGAGATGTTAAATATATATCCATTGCACACATGTAATTTGCCCATATCTGTATACAGGACACATATGCACCCAAGTACATCAAGCATCATGTCATATAGCCTCATGAAATAATGACATACACTCCTTCAGGTTATCATAGATGTAGGCAGTCCACATTGAAAAAGCAATTGAGGTGGGTTGGTCTGGTAATGCAAGTAAAAAACATTACCAGTAGCACATATATTGCTACACATTCAGAGTAAGATCCAAGATGCCATATTTTCTGGACACATCATCACTGACTAGCAATTCACATCATATAGTCAAGGGTACACTGGTATGCCCTGTAAATATTACAGTACCATCTTGATATTGTGCGCTATATCAAAAAGTGGATAAGTGTAAATGCTAGCTACAAAGCTCGCCTACCTCATAATAACTAATCAGAATAACAAATACAAATGCTGGATCACTGCTACATATCTCTGTGACCTGTAAAATGCAGAGGACTTATGACAAAAGGCACAGGCATTTCCATGTTTAAGTCAGAGTGTGCCATACATCAATATGTATGCCATTGTTACGATCTTGGGAAATGACACATACCAAAATATGCACATTGTCTGTCAGTATGTGTGCAGATTACAGTCTATTAATCATTTGCAGAAACATCTGGCTATTACAGTTAATTTCTTTAATCATTATACACCACATTTTAAAGCTGCCAGTGATTTTGCAACATATGGCCAGGATTCACGAAGCCTCCGTGTAAGAGTTACAAGGCTTACACGGAGGCTGCAGTTAAACGGTGTGACGTCAGCATGTCATGCATATGCATGAGGGCATGCTGAATCACACCTAAGGCTTACACGGTCCGTGGAAGACAGTAGGGGGCATGTCCGTAGGCCGAGCCCTGCAAGCGGACACGCCCCAGAAGAGTAAAAGTGCCTAAAGTAAACCCCCACGACAGAGTACATGGAAATGTGAATAAACACAACACAACACATGCCCCCACAGACTATGAACATAAAATTATATAAATGAACATGTTATATTTTTTTAAATTGTAAAGATGTTTGCCCGTGAGTGCGCTCGTTTGCGCGGGTGTGCCCGTAGCTCAGCCACAGTTAGCAGTAAGTGGAAAAGCATATAAGAACTAACTATGCAAAGTAAGCCAAAAAGCAATAGCGTAGCAGTAGAGACGTTGGCTGAAGAGCAGGCAGTCATGGTTCGAGCCCCCACAACATCAATTTTTATTTTTATTGAAATAAGCATGAAACAAGTCCCTGACATATATGTACACATATAAAATTATATTTTATGTAAAATGTAATGAAATAGGCCATTTATTTTGAAGAAATGTGAGATAACAAAATAATAACAAATGCCAGATGTGCCTATAGCTGAGCTACAGTTTAACAAGGTGAGTGCATCTGCCCGTAGGTGAGCAGTGGTTTAACAGGTGCAAAATGAGTGCCCATAGGTGAGCAGTGGTTTAACAGGTGCAAAATGAGTGCCCATAGGTGAGCAGTGGTTCAACAGGTGCAAAATGAGTGCCCGTAGGTGAGCCGTGGTTTAACATGCTGAAACTGTGTGCCCCTAGCTGAGCTGAGCGTAATATGCGTGCTGACAGCCAAATGAGGTGTAAACCAGCGTAACCCGTTTGCGCGGAGCTGCGCACCGCGCCAACAAGCTAACCGACGGGCAACGTTGAGCAAGCTGTAACAAAACTGCCTTTACACAGACACACCCCTAGCCTGTCTAGACAGTCATAAAATATAAAAAGCAGTGGCCAGGTTTGAACCCAGGATACCATGCACCATAGTCAAGGTACTGAACCACTAAGCCATGACAGCTGTACTTAGAAATGCAGTAATAGCACATATATAGGAATGAATAGAAAGAGGAGCATGACAAAGCAGGTTTTGTGAAGCTGATACAATTCCAAAATGGCCAATCACAGATAAGTGCGGGAAAAACGGCATATATAAGCCCCATAGGCGGGAATACACAGCATAACCAATTGTAGAACTAACTTGCAGCCAGAATGTCAGGAGTAGGTGAGGGTAGTTGCTTCCGAGCACAGAGGTGGGGCATTGAGGAGTCCAGATATATGGTCTGGCTCCTTGTCCACAATCATGAGGCCCAACTCATGCAGGGCCAGGTCCTGTGGGGAGCATATAGGGCTGAGGCGTGGGACCGGTTGGCTCATGATCTCACCAGTGCCACAGGGATTCCAAGGACTGGTGAGCAGGTCCATCACCACCATGCGGACCTGAAGAGACGTAAGCAGGACCAACTGAACCTTTGGATCCAGGAGGCCCGGCAAATGCCCAACGCCCCACTACTGAGTAAGTTACATCTAATTATGTATGTAAGAAATTAACCTAGCTGATATTATGGAGATGTGTATTCCAATATTACTTTATTTATATTACAGCTGCAGGTGTCCGTTCTGCGAACCGCAGAGCCTATGGCGATAGGCTGGTGTGGTTGCGCCACCAGGCAGGTCAGTAATCCTCTCCCTGTAACTGTAAATAAATATAAAAGTATGACAGTTAGCAAAAGAGTGCAGTGTAGTCACTAAGTAATAAAATGTGCAAGTAACAGTGTAAGAGTGTTTGCAAGTATTGCTTGATTACAAAAGTGTGTTGCAGTCTGTAATCCAAACAGAAAAATGAAAATGTCTGAAATAAAGTCTGAAATAAAGATGCCCCACCTGTAATATAATAGTACACAACCTGCAGCAGGCTGAAAAGTACAGCTGCAGAAGATGAGCAAATCACATGTGTGAAATATATCCCTGTTGAAATACTGAAACATGACAGAAGTGAGACTGTTGGAAAGGATTGTAATAACTACAGGTAAAACATGTCAATAAAGCCTAGAAGTAAGTACCATCCTGAATTGTAAAAATAAAACAAGTGAGAGAGTGTGAGAAAGAGTTATGAATCCACCAATAAAGTAGTAATAACTCCTGAATAAAGTATACTGCAGTCAGTACAGAATGAAATGAATGTGACAAGCAGAACCAAACTGCGAAATGTGTTCAAAATGTTCCTGCAGCTGGAATGTGTACCTAAAATCTGGATATGTTGAAATCAGTCTGCAATATGCAGATAGTATGATTGTCTGAAATACCAAACATCCACAGTTGTCTATAGCTATATAAAGCAAATGTAGCAGGATGATGTAGCTGAACAGAGCCAGATATGAACGTGTATGAATAAAAATAGAAATGTATATTGATGTAGCAGTAACATTCCTATCACCAACTTGAAGTAGTTATCACATAGGAAACTGTAGGTAGAACTGTAGTGTGTATATATCTGCAGCTATTAGAAATGTACAGCATATGTATTGGTATTTGAAGGTGTTAATTATATTTTCTTCACCCTACCCTATAACCACATATAATCCATTCCACGTGAAATTGGTATGTGCAATCACAATTAACACCCCTGGACATTTGTCCTGTTGGGTCATACATATTTGCATGTACGTTGATGCATCTGCCCTGTTCATACATCCAAACCTGATGGCCTGTTGCCATCAATCAACCCTGCATGTTGTTGGACTGTGTATTGCTGTTCAAATTATGCATGTGTTATGCTCGCTGTTCAATGGTGTGAATATCTGGGTGTTTGGTTAATGGGAATACTAATGCATGCTGTTACAACTAATTGCGAATGGTATTGTATGTTACTAACCCAAACTGTCATGACATAATGCAAAACATAGGATGACAGGGAAGGCGGGTTCCAGCGGACCCACCTCTCCCACCTCAGCTGGCGAGTGCACCTGGCAGTAGTGCCCAGTCCGGACCCTCCTCCGGTGGCCCTGTGCCACCTGCGGGTGGAAGCGCTGCTGGGATGGGGCTCATCCCCCCTCTGCAAGTGTGGCCGGAGGAGAACCACCACTCACCCTCCGTAGCGTCCGGACTGTGGTGCATAGGGAGATCCAGGAATCTGTTCTTGGGCCCCTACGCCAGCTTGAGGCACAGGTGGCACAACTAACGGGCATGCCTGTTGCCCAGCCTACACAGCCCCCAGCACAGCCCCATCCTGGGCAGTGAAGGCACAGTGGCAACTGCCCATGGGTGGGGATATCAGTTCCACTGTTGCCATCTGTGGGCTCATGGGCTCTGGATATCCAAACATCCGTCCCCGTCAATTGTGTAACCCCCCACACGTGTCATACACCGCCCCTGTATGCGTCTTGTTTGTCTTGTCTGTTGACCTACCCAACCTACCTCCCCAGCTATACCAACTTCCTTTACCTGACATACCACTCTCACCTGAAAAAAAAAAAAAGGGCACTCTGTACCCACAAAAAAATTACGCCCCATACATAGCTGCCCATTTCGCACACATGTCTGCTGGACATGGAAACTGTCAATTACAATTGGCTGTACAACAAGTATTATTGTTGTCCTTACACCTCTCTCAGGGTGGAAGGTTTCAAATGTCACACCAAATTACATACATATGCACAGCTGTTGCTGATGAAGAAATGGGCAGCTATGGGCCTTACCTACATCCCTCCTGCAAAACCCAAGCTTGTTTCCCTACTGTCTTACCCTCTTTGTGACCCCTTTTTCACCACTTTCCTGTCTCCCCATTTTCATTTCTTTCAAAGAAAATAGTGTGGTGTGCTTGAGTAAGCACTTTTAAGCGGTTGTAAGCGGTGTGCGTGAGCTGAACGCCAGTGCGCATGCGGGAGCTCCGCAAACCAGCGCTAACCGGTTACAACTGCTTAAAAGTGCCTTAGTCACTCTGAATGACAGGTCCTGTAGTCAGTTCAAAAGCAAAATAAAATCCCACTGTCAGTCCCGAACCCAGGACCTTGGAAACAGTAGTCTGCATGACTTACCACTAAGCCATGACTGTTATATAAGAACATTGTGCTACAATAAATATATCATGTAATAGTAGGAATGAATGTAAAGGGAATATAGGATGTGTAGTACACAAAGCATGTCATGTATATTTACTGTCAAATCTAGTGGATTTCTATAATAGTAGTGTGTGAACAGAAACAGCCATGCTAGTTGGTAGCTAGTAGGTAATAATGTCACTGTAGTACCTTGCAAGCCACACACCACAAGTCCCACAGGAAAGCACACACACCCATATTAACAGTAGTAGTAGTAGTTGTAGGTGTCAGTTTACATACACACTTAGTACAGGAAACAGGAGAGATGAATGGAGAAATGTTAATCTACAACACAGCCTGAATTATGAGAGAGATACTAACCTTTACACTCACAGAACAGTGTCCACAGCATACCAGCATGGTCCCCACCCTTACAATCTGAAAGGGCAATGCCTATCTCACATACCCTTTTATAGCACTGTCCTGAAATCACAGTGAGAACTGCAATCAGTACACAACTGGCTGCATGCAATCAGCAAATGCTGGCTAACAATTGGTGCAGAGGCCATCACATGGACATATGCAGATACCTACAAAAGCATCCTGTACTCCCAGTCCATGCATGCAATACTTTCATTGCACCATCTGGAGGCAGAGAGAGAGAGAGAGAGAGAGAGAGAGAAAAAAGAAAATAAAAACACAAACAAAAACTACACTTAAGAAAACTAAGTTGAAGCTGTCATCAGTGACAGTATCAAGCTGGGCTAGCAGCAGCAGGAACCTATACAAACAGTAACACAATCAGCTGTGACAAACACAGGTAATGTAAAGTAACAATTTAATAGTCTACATACTGTGAACCCTCCATATGTGTTATTGGTCTGTATCTATATGTATGTCTATGTGATAAGTTGTGTGTACGTTGTTTTACCCAAAGGGGATGACTATACATTTCATGCCATTCAGTGTTAGGCCATGATTCTGGCACCAGTTGTCCATTTCAGTGAGGCCTGTCTGTAGGATGTGTGTGTCAGCTGGTGTATCGACTATGGCGCCTAGTTTTCAGTCATCTGGGAACTTTGTCATCCACAACCCGCCCATGTTTGCTTTCACATCTGAGAAGTAAATGCCAAACAAGAGGGGTCCTAGGACAGAGCCCTGTGGGATACCACTTGTGACTGGCTTTGAGTCTGACATGGCTCCCGCAAGTTTGACTTTATGGATTCTGTTGTTTAACCAGTTTGCAACCCATCATGTGACATATGTATTAACATTTAAGCTGATGAGCTTGTCTATGATGCCTGAGTGGGGTATTGTGTTGAAGGCCTTAGGCAAGTCCAGGTAGGCTGTATGGACTGCTTTGCCCTCATCAATGGCTGTAGTGACTGTTTTGAAAAGGTCAACCAGGTTCAAAAGGCAGGATCAGCCCTTCACAAAGCCAAACTGGGTGGGATCAAGTGTCTGTAGGTCCCCAATGTCGCTGTATATGAGTCCCATAATGAATCTTTCCATAGCTTTGCAGACCAGGCTGGTTAAGCTTATGGGGCGGTAGTTCCCAGGGTCTGTAGAGGTGCCTCCTTTGTGGAGTGGGACCACTGTTGCTGTACGCCAGTGTTCAGGTACATATCCCGTAGTAAGGCTAAGGTGAAATATCATTTTTATATGCGGTTGTAGCTCCTCTTGGAGTTCACGTAGCACACATCCAGGGATACCATCAGGTCCCATTGATGCTGTGTGTTCTGCTTTGCTGAGGGCGGCCCTCACCTGGACATCTGAGATGACAGGGAGGTTACATTCAGCTGTGATAAGTATTTCTTCTTTTGGGGGAGAGGGAGGGGGGATATTTGCACTGAACCTGTCTGCCAGAATGTTGCCAATATCTGTGGGTTCATTGAATTTTATGTAGTTGTGTACTAACTCTGAGCATATCTGAGGCTTTTGGTCCATGTTTCTAACAAAACTGAAGAAGGCCTTGTGGTTATCTTTAGTGTCCTTGGCCATTTTCCTCTCAGAGTTGGCCTTGGATGTTGTTATGAGAGAACTTAGCCTTTTACTAGTGCTGACCACAGATGCCTTCCCTTTATGTGATTCTGCTCTGTCTTGCAGTAGCCTCCTTCTATCGTTATACAATTTGTCTTTGGCTGGGGTCCACCAGACAGGATGCTTAACCTTTGTGCATAGGGTCTGGGTTAGAATTGTGTGTGCATGTTCCATGCATTCTTGGGGATGTCCATGGGAAGCATTTGCAAAGGGGTCAGCATTGTGGGTTGTGGCTTCCACTGGCCCAGTGGGCTGCATGGATACCATCTCAGTCCTAACAAGTGAAAATCTGTCTATTCACATATATTTCAAAGTAGTCTACTGTGCTGGTGGTGGTGGTGGTGGGATATGTATATCCAGGCCGATTAGTTTGTGTCCAGATCACACTAGTGGATGACGTTCCACATACAGTACCTTGTTATGAACCCCCAGAGTGAGGTGGTGCATTGGACCTGTCTCAGTGTGCTGACTGATGGGGCTTGGTACTATGTTGTATGGAATGTGGCAGGTATTGTTGCACAGGTGTCGGCTGAGCACTGATATCTGGCCATGTACATGTGTATCCACCAAGAGACACACACGTGCTACATATGGGAGTAGTAGTATATCACTACAGTTGAGTATCATGTATAGTATGTGTGCCATATTTTGCTGTCATAGTTTGCTGATATCCTGTTTGTGTTCTCTTTCAGGGACATGGCGCATCAGCAAAATCCTGCCTACTCTGCTGCAGAAGATGAAGAGATACACCAGAGCCTGGTGCAGGATTATGACATACTGTTTTCCCGCACCAGCCAGAATCAGCAGGAGAGGGCTGCACTGTGGCAAGACCTTGTCCATAGGGTAAATGACATTGGCACGCATAATAGGACATATGAGCAGGTACGACATCACTGCAGTGATTTAATCAGAAATGTCCATCAGCGTGCGTCGGATATCCACAGGCAACAGGTCGCCACAGGAGGTGGGGTGGCCACACATCCCCCCCTCACCAGACTGGAGGGCTACTCCTAAGTGTTGTGGCTCCAGCCCAGGAACAACAACAGCAACACACCTGCATTATGATGGAGGCTGGAGCCACACAGCAACACGACATGGAGCGTGCAGGTAATATGCCATATGTACACTTGACTGTTCTGTACACTGTTAGTTTATGCATGTGTAAGGTGTGTCCTTGGTATGTAGCTGTCAACATAGTATGTAATTGTGCAGGTGTGATATTGCCAATATCAGCAGCTGACATGTGAAAGGCAACTGTTGTACTACTGAACTGTATCATACGCAGTATCAATGGCACAGTTGTGCCCACTGACATTAAGCGCCTAATTTCTGCAGGTCCCTCCGGTGTTACAGCAAGGCAGCCCATCCATGCTGGTGAGTGTGTATTAACAATACCTATAATAGTCTTGATAGTGCTAGTAATAATAGTGTAACTCAGTAGTGCTCTGTGTGTATACTGCGGGGTGTGCATGTGTGCGTGTGTCCACGTGTGCATGTGTGCATGTGTGCATGCGTGCATGTGTGGGTGTGTGCATGTGTGCATGCGTGCGTGTGTCCACGTGTGCATGTGTGCACATGTGCATGTGTGCATGTGTGCGTGTGTCCATGTGTGCATGTGTGCATGTGTGCATGTGTCCACATGTGCATGTGTGCATGTGTGCATCACTGGCAACATTGTGTAGACATTGTAAACTGTGTTTCCTGTCTTCCTCCCACAGGTTCTGGTGCTGCTCTGGTGTCCTGCAGCAGGGAACCTGAATCTGGTGCCACAGGTACTGATAATGATGATATCTGTGTAATGGCACAGGAAGGTGTGTCAGGGTCCATCATTGGTCAGCCAATTGACAGTACACAGCTGTCAACCCCATCATTGTGCACAGTCATCCTGCCAGTACATCCTATGTCACCAATGTCCCTAGGTGATGGACAGGATACAGTGGGCATTGACCAGGGTAATGTGGTATCTGTGGCACATGCTTCCCCACACAGCAGCCATGGGCAGGGTCCTGAGATGGTACCACACAGACAGTTGCCCATGGGTTCTCGTGGGAGCATCCGTGGGCATACTGCCTCTGGCAGATGTGCCCAAAGAGGTCTGTCAACCTCAGCTATGTTTCGGGCTGTCATGCAGGCACAGTCACGTATGGAAAGGTACACCAGACAGGGTCTGAGGGAGCTGAGAGCATGTCGCACATCCATGACTGACAGTATGCGTGACATTGCGGATGCTATCCGTAATTTCACCGATGTCATAGACAGACGTTGTGGGGACATATTACAGCAGTTCCACAACTACATGTCCATGAGCCAGGGCAATGGTGGATGGTTGCGGCGTCGATGTGGCCATATGCCAGCAACAGCAGCAGCTGGCAGTCGGCATGGATGACAACAGGCCCGCGGATGCCCCCATAGTGCCAGCAGCAGCCCCAGCAATGCTGGGTCTGTGCTGTCATCAGACCGCCCCAGGAGACCACGTGCACGTGGCTCTGGACAGTCCCAACAGGGACCTGTGTCCAGTCAATGAACACCTGCTTCTGATGACAGTACCCAGTCTGGCTTAGTACCGGATATGGTCCGTAGCACCCCTGCCAGGCACAGGTACCATGTCCGTGGCCACAGACACTGATCTGTATGACCTGGCAGGTGCAGTCTGTGGCTGTCCACAAACTCCAGTATATGGCAGCCATGAGGTGGAACTGTGTGCATGCATACACACATGCGAAATGTTAACACCTAGGGCCACCACATACATGCACACACTGCATCAACAGTGCCCCACCCTGTACTGCTGTCCCTCACCAACACACATACACATACATGTCAATTGGTGGTATCAGTGGCAGACTCAGGCATACCTAGTTCACACCCTGTGCATATGATGAAACTGTGCCACCTCCTGCAATCTCTAACATCAGTGCAGGAACAGGTTAACATGTTGCTGATGCACAGGGTGACTACATAGACGTGTATTAATAGTATCATGTTGGTAACAGTACAGTGTGCTGATATGATTGTGTGTATATCCCAGCATGCCTGATGCAGTAACTGTATGACTGTCCTGAATTGTTATCTACACCCATAGTAAGTACCATAGTGTAACAGCTGCACATTTTGCATACTGGTGGTAAGGAAGTCAACAGATAGCCACATACATAGGTAGCACAGGGGAAGGTAATGCAAGTAGTGATACAATGATGGACATGTACACTAATGGTGGCATGTTGCCCACAACGACTATGCAATGTGGATGTTTGTGCATGTTGATATGTGTGCAGTACCAATTTAATTTAAATTAAATTAAATTTTAAATAATTTCAGTTTTACCATGGACATCTGAGCTGTGCATTCCTGGGTACATGTTTATAGTGCCTGCATATTTGCACTGTTACCTACTGGAAGTGGTACCCCTTCTTTGTTGTACAATGGACTACTTCCAGCCCTGCTTACTGTAGCTTTGTTTGCATGCATGTTTGCTTGAGGTTCCCTGGAACACTGATTCCACCTGCAATGCAGATTTACAGAGCTTCTGTGGATTCCTAGTGACATCTGCATAGCTTACTATACATATGTCAATGTCTCACTTGACAGAACGTCACTGTCTGTCCTGTTCGCATGTACGTTGCCTGTGACACATTGCATATGACTTACCTGGCATTTGCCCACGTGTGCAGTCATAAATGCCAGCGCTATGAAATCAGAAGCAGTACACCCACACATACTCACCTTCAGTATGTTGTTCCCCATTGGCCCTATGTGTTGGTAATCACCATGGCAATCGCACTACTATGTTAGCATGTGCAAAGGTAACTTGTGAATCACCTCTATGGTCCAGTTGTGGAATATGTGAGTCATGTGGCAATGTCACAGCTGCCACATGTATGCAGTCAACCCTCTCCCCTGGCCAGGAATGTACAACACATGTGTGAGATGCAACCACATAGCCAATCTGGGGACTGAGCACTCTGAACCCAGTACTGGCATACCCTGTCAGGTGGCATGACATACTACAGTGACTACAATACCAGTCTGACATAGACCTGCACTGCCAGCAATCCAAACACATGAACACACTGGGGCATACTTGGAGCCTCAGAATAGCATCCTGCCTGAGCATCACACACCTCCGCAGCTGGCACACAGGCATACGATACATCGGAACAGAGCACATGCCACACATGGCACACACATCCTGTGTGCCAAACACTCACAGCCTGTAGGGCTACACAACACACCTGCTACAGATGTGTCAGGTACCTCTCTTGGCCGGTGCAGTGGGGTCCTGCTCAACAGGCTGTACATGGTGAAGGTCACAGTGATATGCCCGTGGGGCACTATGGTCCACCACATAACACATGCATACAGGTCAGTCAGAGGCATGGACACATATGACTCAGTCATTGTCCATGCCACTATGGATGACCTGAGATGTACCTCCCTGGACTACATGATAGGGAACATAGAAGGGCTCTCTCAGCATGTGGCATGGGCTGGTATGAGCCTGACCTTGGTTGCCATCATACCCTCACCAGGTATGCTACCACAATATGTAGGAAGGGTGTTCTATGTCTACATTTTGCTCAATCTCCAATGTCATTCATAGGGTATCCAATGGCTGTCAGCGTGTGCTTACATGCTAGGGAAGCCACAATGATTTGCGAGGGCAGCTTGCACGTGTCACCCATGGGCCATTGTATATTGGCAAAGCCTCTTGATACACACATAGTGCCTTTTGATGCAGGGCTCAGATTACATAGCCACCTCCGCGGGTATCACACGGGATAGGACACTAACAGTAATGCTACACAACACCAGCAGTGTACACCGCAAGATGCATGCACTGGACACTGTCCTCAGCACGGTAAACTGCAATATCTGTGCAGTAACAGATTCCTGATTCACGGCTCACAGGTGCAACCCATCACTGCCAGGTTATACCTCATACCATGCCTGTCATCCCCTACACATGTACCACACATGAACAGGGGGGAGGTATCTCAAGGCACCACAGATACACACACCTCCAGGTTGTTGGCACAGCACAAAGCATCAGGGCCTATCCATGTGCAGCTAACAGTGTGTTGGACTGCCTTCTGGTTCATAGCCTGGCACACACAACCCTCCCATACACAGGAAACCCACCTGTCCTCCCTAACAACACTGGGAATATGACGGTCTCTACATATGTCTTTATATGTCTGGACTGCATCCAGCCGAACATTGTGTGTGAGCATTACTGTAGCTACAACACACTAGCTGAAAGGTTCCTAGCATGTAGTCACTGAATTGCAGTGGAACAACATGTTACCACTCCCACAACAGGTGGGAACATGCAGCACCTGTTCATCGACTACATGTAGACTATATGGCCCAGACCAGATGTGTATCCCCGCTGTTAGGATGATACCATATACAACTCACACTGTATATACACATACCGCATGCAGCCCCTGCACAGTAAGACACAGTCATAATGTTATGCAGTGCAAATACCATTTATACACTTGAGGCACGTGTCAGACATGGGAACTATTGAAGGTCACAGGTATATATGTGTATGTGGCACACACATACATCATGTGTGCATTGCCATTGCTGGTTTAAGCAATGTCATGCATTGTTATGAACAACAACCCACACATGGGCATTTTGTGTGACACAAACACACGTGGCAGTTGTGGGTTACCAAAACATACCTAACTGTGCTCTGACAGTAGTAAGAGACCCAGTAGCGGAGTGCACTATTTGCATTACTGGGCGATTTGCCCTGTTTGGCTGTACTTGTAGTGTGGTGACATCACCTGTGTTTACTGGGGGAATATGCAGCATCTGGTGTATTGTAGTAGTTGCCAAAAGGAACTGTTCTCTCACACTTGCAATTATACACACCCTACTACTCCCTCCCACACACACACACTTGTCATTTGCAGGATTCATACCCCTACCTAACTATGTTATGACACTTGAGAGAGACGCATTAGCAGAGTGCGCTATTCGAATTACTGGGAGGTTCCTCTTCTCCGGCTGTACTTATAGGGTGCTGACATCATCAGTGTTTGGAAAGGGGAATGTGCATCATGTAGTGTGTTCTCCTAATTGCCAAAAAGCACATATCTTCCATACAGAATTGCACACACACAAACTCCCCTCATCCAAACACACACACTTGCCATTTGCAGGATTCAAACCCCTACCTAACTATGTTATGACACTTGAGAGAGACGCATTAGCAGAGCGCGCTATTTGAATTACTGGGAGGTTTCCCTTCTCCGGCTGTACTTATAGGGTGCTGACATCATCAGTGTTTGGAAAGGGGAATGTGCATCATGTAGTGTGTTCTCCTAGTTGCCAAAAGGGACATTTCTTTCATACAGAATTGTACACACACTAACCCCCTCCACACACACTGAGCATTTGCAGGATTCAAACCCCTACCTAACTATGTTATGACACTCGAGACAGATGCATTAGCAGAGCGTGCTATTCGCATTACTGGGAGGTTTCCCTTCTCCTGCTGTACTTATAGGGTGCTGACATCATCAGTGTTTAGAAAGGGGAATGTGCATCCTGTAGTGTGTTCTCCTAGTTGCCAAAAGGGACATTTCTTTCATACAGACTTGCACACACACTAACCCCCTCCACACACACTGGGCATTTGCAGGATTCAAACCCCTACCTAACTATGTTATGACACTTGAGATGGATGCATTAGCAGAGCACGCTATTCGCATTACTGGGAGGTTTCCCTTCTCCTGCTGTACTTATAGGGTGCTGACATCATCAGTATGTAGAAAGGGGAATGTGCATCCTGTAGTGTGTTTTCCCAGTTGCCAAAAGGGACATTTCCCTCACACAGACTTGCACACACAACAACCCTGCTCACCCACACACACTGAGCATTTGCAGGATTCAAACCCCTACCTATCTATATTATGACACTTGACAGAGACGCATTAGCAGAGCGCACTATCCGAATTACTGGGCATTTGTTCTGCACCTGCAGTATTTATAGGGTGCTGACATCATTATTTCTACAGAGGTATGTACATCTAGTACTACCTGTCAGGTGGGGGATAGCATATATATGCATTTGCAGCCACCTACTTCAGGGTCAGATATGCACATCGCACTGGCAGGTATGTTCTATACCATGCTTCGTGACCACAGGACCTGTAACACACAACACAACCAGTCCAGACCACCCCTCCCACATCCTGGACACACACTTTGCTTCCCTGGGAACAGTGCCAGGATATGCAGGTGTTCACATACACCATTCCAGTTGTTAATGTCAGGTACAGGCATATTGTGTGTGGGAACTACTCAGGCCTCTACAACATTACCCTACAGCCACTACAATTTGTGAGTCCATGTGCTATGGCAGAACCACTCACCACAGCCACAAGGGGGAATACATATTGCACCTGACCATCTGCAACATGGGTACTCACTGTTCCACACCAGAGGTAGACCACCATTGTTGATATCTGACCATACCCACCTTTCCCTGGACATCCATTTCCCATCCCACCCTCAAGCAAGGTTGTCACTGCAAACAAACTGTATTTATCAAAAGCAGACTTTACACTTGTGAAGACTGGGGTGGAAGACTTCAAAGGACCCATGCTGGGGGAGTATACAGGCCACTCTGCATAATCCTTGACAATTGCATTCTATGAGCATGTGGAAGGTTTGCATTGATCATGCTATCCCAAATATACCCATGACTGCTCCACAACAGGACACCTGTCAGGTGTACACCAGCCATATATGAGCTGTCCAACAGACAGAGTGAGCTAATACATTGCAGAGCAGTAGCCCACAGAGGGAGGACATCTCTGAACAGTACCGTCACGTCACTTCAATCCCTCATAATCATCACGACACAGTGTTGACAGTGAAATTGTCCAGACAATGCAGATAAGGCTCCCCTCAGTCTGTTATTGATGCCCACTTACTGTTAGAGGTCCTCAGCAACCCTCTTCCAGCACACACCAACAACATGGATGTGGCTTAGCAAATTCAAACCCTGGGATCTCCACTGTGTCCCTGCTTGACAGAGGCACAGCACACTAGCCTCACACGGTGCCTTATGTGACCTACTTTACAGTGGCACAGTAGCCTACTGTACTGGGGAGGCAGACGCCAAGCACACTCTGGCTAAGCTGTCATTCCCTAGGGCAAACAGCCTAGTGTTGACCTCTACACCCATATGTTTAATTGTCAGATGCACATTATTTGTTGCTGATAGACTGTTTGCAGGTCTTTATTGCCATAGCATTCCCTGTTTGTATGAACAACTTGTGTATCTGTGGAAGATGTTTGCATATGGGAGGGATCCACTATATCACATATGTCTCTGTAGTCATTTAACTGTGTGCACTGGGCAGATTGCTGTAATGTGGTTGGTTCCTGGAATAACACGTACAAATACCAGATATGTGTGGCCAACTGCTAAACTGAGATTTGGCCTAAGTGTGTGAGCATGCCCAGTTCAGCCTTCCCATGGCATGTTGTCTGACATATGTCTCATTTATCAAAGTGTGCGAGCATGCCCAGTGTGAGCTTTCCATATGTTGAACTCTGCAGCCCACCACATTTGTGGATGTGTGTGAACTTCAACAATATCTCCCGTTTATGGTTGTGTGTTGTGTGTCATGTTGTGTAGTTACTGTCCAACTGCTTTGTGTGTGAACACAACAGGGATTATACTGTGCCTGCAGGGTTTGCATGGGATACTTTGCATACAGTTGTCAACATCCTTTCATACTGACCTAACACTGTAGTACCGTATAGTGTACTGGTTCAGTACTTTCACTGTGGTGGACAGTATCCTGGGCTTTAGTCCTATCACTGCTTTACATTTCCATAGTGAGCACAACAGCCTGGTTAGGGGCCAGTTGTGCACATCTGACCATGTTGCATTATGTTCAGATATGAACTACTTAAACCAGGCTTGTCCAACATTGGTAGTGTATTCCACAACATAGGTGTACATTGGCAAACACTAGCGATGTGCCCTAGGCCATTTCTAATGCTAGTCGGAGAGTGTGTTTGTCCTTTGACACACATTGTAAGTGGAGTTTGCCATGACATATGTCATGGTTAGTATACTGTGCCTCCGTCTACCTGTAACATAACAGTGATACCCAGGGTAAACCTACCATCTCCCATCCACTCATCAAGATTCCTCTTGAGGAGACTCGATGAGTGACTCTATGGATAACCTGTACTGGGAGTTTACTCATGAGTGGGGGTGGCTTCTGTGTTATGGATCATGCAGTACAGCCTGTCCTATGTATGTCAGTGCTGGGGTTCAGGTCTCTCATGTGCATAGCTCACTGCCATTCAGATTGTACAAGGTGCAGCATGTTCATTGATTCCAGCTTGGACATGGCTTTATACATCAGGCACAGCTTGCCTCTGGGTGGGCAGTATGGCAGTGTGTGGAGCTGCAGTTTGTTTAATCAGGCAACACATGGCATCTGTTCAAGCTCTTTGATACTCCTGGTGAGGTACTGTTGGGGACTTTACAGTTGATGGAGGTGTCTGCTGAGGTACATCCCACAGGGGCTATTGTAGTCAATTGTAATGCTGATGAAGGATGACTGCAGAGCCACAATGACCTCCCTTATCTAGATCTGACAACCTTCATGATTAGGTGGGTATATGGTATGTTTCTGTAAACACTACAGCCACATGTTTGTCCAATGCAGGATATCTATCACCTTGTGTCCCCAGGTCTCTCATTACATGTTAAGTACATAATGGGTTAACACCTATGTGGTAATTGGTGGGCACTTACTGTATATCCACGGGGGTTGACTATACAGTTTTCTGCAATTAGCTTGCTGACATGGCTATGGCACCAGTTGTCTGTTTCTATGTGGCCCTTTTGTGGGATGCTTGTGTCAGCTGGAGGGTCAGATATGGTGGCCAGTTTGTAGTCCTCTGCAAACATGTTCAGACACAGTCCTTCCATGTTGGCCTGTACCTATGGGACATATATACCAAACGAGAGAGGTCCCAGGACCAAGCCTTGTGGGATGCCAGTTATATCTGGTTTGTAGTCTGACATGGCTGCAGCATGTCTGACCATGTCAGTTCTGTCCTTGGTCTGGTTTGCAACCCTCTACTGACATAGGGGTTTATATTTAAGCTGGTGAGCCTATCTATAATGAACACGTGGGGTATTGTATGGAAGCCTTTGCAAGGTCCAGCTACGCTGTGTGGACCACATTGCCCTCATCAATGACCTTAATGACTGTTTCAAATGAGTCAAACATGTTTAAGAGGCAGCATCTGCACTTAAGAAAGCCACACTGGGTAGGGTCCGGTGTCAGTAGGTCCCCAATATCTTTATGTCTGCGGTACATGCTGATCCTTTCCATAGCTGTGCAGACCAAGCTTGTCAAGATTCTGGGGTGGTAGTTTGCAGTATCCATTCAGGCAACACCTTTGTTGGGAAGGACCACTGTTGTTGTACACTGCTCTTTGGGTACATATCCTGTGGTAAGGCTGACATTGAGCAGTAGTGTGATTTGGCATTCCATTCTTCTTGGGGTCCATGTTGGACTCAGCCCAGGACACCATCTCATACCATTGCTGCTGTGTGTTTTGCTTTGTAGATGCTGGCTGTTACCTCAGCATCTGCAATGTCAGGGGGCCAGCAGTCTGCTGGGATAGATATTTTGCATTCTGGGGGGTTGCACTGCACCTGTCAGGTTGTATGTTGGCAATATGTGTGTGTGTTTGGTATGTTGTTTGTAATATATGAGTGATTCAGAGCATATCCGTGAATTCCCAACAAGGTTCCTACCATCAGTTGAGACAGCCTTGTGATTATCCTTAGTGTCCTGTACAATTTGTATCTTCATAGGTTCATAGGTTCATACTAGGCTATCCACCCTAGGGCATTTATAAGCCTAGCCAGAGTGTGTGTGGCTTTCGCCACCCCTTGCTATGTGAATATTATGGCCATTTATGATTTACTTTACTGTGCCTCTGTCTGGACGTGACACAGTGAAGACCCCCAGTGTACATCTATGATCATCCATCCACTTGGCAAGATTCCTGTTGAAGAGTGTCAGTGAGGGGCTCTGCCTAACATGGAGTGGGATTCTGTTCCAGGGTGTAGGGAGCCTCTGGGTTATGTATCTGTCCCTCCAGCACATCCTATTTCATTATGTGTTGAGGATGACATCTCTCACTCTCACAGCTCCGATGGCTTTGGGTTTTCTGGGGTGGAGCATGTCCATTACTCCTGTGTTGGACATGGCCTTGTACAACAGGCATACAATGCCTCTGTGTAGGCAGTATGTGACTGCATTCAGCTGGGGTGTCTACAGCCAGGCAGCATATGACATATATTTGAGACCCTTTATCCTCTTGGTGAGGTACCTTTGAGGTCTTTCTAACTGCTGCAGGTGTCAGGTAAGGTACATCCCAAATGAGGCATTGTACTAGATTATGGGTCTGATAAGAGAACAGTACAGGGGCACAATGACCTCTGTTGACGTAGATGTGAATCCTTTCATGATACGGTGTCCAATATAGACAGTCTTCCTAGCCAGATTGGCAATGTGAGTGTCACATAACAGGTTACTGTCCACTTGTGTCCCTAGGTCCCTGATTACTCCTTCCATACATAATGGTTTACCACCTATGTGGTAATTTGTGAGTACCTTGTTTGGTATTTGGTGGGACATTCATACTGTCCAGTGTCTTCAGGATGGCTGGGTGGGGTTCCTGTGTGTGAGAGTGTGGTCTGTAGCATGCTACCGACTGTACAGCAGTTTTGCCTATGGTTAGGTGCACATGGGTGGTCTCCGATTCTTCGTGCATTGTCAGTTACCTGGACGTATGGGTGTCTGTGCTGAATATGGATACTCCCCCTCCTTTTATGTTTTGGTCCAGGTTTTGGGGCCATAACGCATGATATGAGGTATAACCTGGTAGTGCTGGTGTGCTGTCAGGAGGCTTGCAGCAGGTTTCTGTCACTGCACAGACATTGATGTTCTCCATACTGGGGAGGGCCTCAGGAGCATGCATATTGCGGTTTACATGTCTGGCATTGGTCAGCATTACCCTTATGTTTCTTACCACTTATGTTTTCTAGGGTGGTGGGTTAGTCTTTTCAGCCTTGCCTACGTAAGGCTCTATGGAGGTGGCAAAAGCCTTATCCAATATCCAGAAACAGGTGCAAGCCATCCCTGGAACAGCAGCATGGCTTGTCAAGCATGACATCCCAAGCAGACAGACATTAGATCCTCTTGGAATGACAGCAGTAATTGTGCCACTTGTTAAAGCTGATCATTCTGTGTTTGTACTGTGGCATCATTCTTGGTGAGGGTAGGATGCTGCAAACGGTCAGTGTCATACCGGCCTGGAGTACATACTCAGAGAGCTCATCTATGTCTCTTTTCATGTAGTCCAGGGAGGTACATCTCAGGTCATTCACGCCAGCATGGACAATGACTGCATCATATTTCTACTTGCTTTGGGGTGACCTGCGTACTTGTGTTATGTGGCATATTGTAGCAGCCTACAGGCAGCTTACTGTACCCTTTCCCTTGTTCAGTCTGGTGAGCGGGACAGCAGTGTGTCTGACTATGGAGTCACCTATTACAACTGTATCAGGCATGTTGTTTCTCCTTCTGGCCTGTGACTGTTTGGCACACCAGCTTTGTGTACTATGTGTTGCATGTGCTATGTTTGGAGGTTGTGGTTGCTTAGGGTCTGCTTTGGAGGCCTCTGTTGGTGTGTTGTGTTTGTAATTAGGGCCTCCGGGAATGTTTTTCTGTGTTTATGTCTTTGGTTTGCAGTTGTGATAGGTCTATGTGGGACTGGGTTTGTGGTGTGTGTGGTTACCTTCTCCTCCTGACTAGTTTTGACAGTACTGAGTTGAGGGAGCTCAGCCTCCGGTTTGGATAAATGGTTGCATCTCTCACATATATTTGTATTTCTTGGGGGAGTTGAGGGTTGTCTGTGTACTTGGGGCAGGTGTAACATTGCCTCAGGATTCACAGATTCAACTTGTTGTAGCTGGCCTTAGTGGATTGTATGTGTGGACGTATTTTATTGCCATACTACTGATCAGTGATTACTTCCCTTTTTATGTTTGCTCTATCATGTAGTAGCTTCCTCATTCTCTTGCATGGTTTGGTAATGGCTGGAGTCCAGCATGCCAGATGCCTGCCTGTATGGCATTGTGTCTTGTTGTTATTTGTGATTGCATAATCCATGCATTCCTGGCTGTGTTCATGGAATGCCTGTATAACAGGTTCTGAGGTGTGGCCCATATTTTGCACCTGCACAGGGCCTTTAATGGATTCCACATCAGTTTGGAGGAGTGCAACTTTTGCTTTACACATGTTTTTCACTGTGGTTTTCTGGCCAGGGACTGTGGTCAGGATGTGTATATCCAGTGTGATTACTCTATGGTCTGGTCTTACCAGTGAGGGATACACTTCTCATCTTGCCATCCAGTACCCATGTTGCTGATTATCACATCCAGTATGCTTACCCCTCTTGTGGGAGTGGTACATTGTTCCTGGGCATTTTGGTTTATGGATTCTAGGTACTTTTCTCCTACAGTGTTGGAGCTAGTATAATGCTCCCAGTCTATGTCTGGGTATTTTCAGTCACCCAATATAATGTGGTTTGGGGGGCTTGATATATTCATGTATTCCAACATAGGCCAGGTGCAGTTCCTGGTGTTAGGACAGTAGTCTGTAGCAGGCTATAAACTGGGAAGCAGTTTTAGCCACTGTTACTTGACCATGGCTAGTCCATGCTGCTTCTTGTTGTGGTACCAACATGGGGTGTGGTTATCCTTGACAATTATTGCTAGTCACCCTCCTTTTGTAGCTTGTTCCATGTTTTGAGGCTGTACAGCACAGTATGAGGTGTAACCTGGTAGTGTTAGGGTGCTGTTGTGAGCCTTGACCCAGTTTTCTGTTACAGGACAGATATCAACATTCTCCATACTGGGTGGGTTTACACTGCACACATCTTGCTGTTTAGACTTCTGGCATTGGGTAGCATTACATCTAGGTTCTTATCCCTTGTGATACCTCTGGAGGTGGGTTTGTGTTTTGAGCCTTACCTATTCAGGGCACGCTGTGGGTAACGACAGCCTTTGCCAGTATCCATGCAGCCTGGACTGATAGGTGCATGCCACCCCTAGCAGGTGGAGCATCATGTCATGCTCAGCATGTCATCCCAGGCTGGCACACATTGGATCCCCTTTGACTAACTGCAATACTTCAGCCAATTATTGCAATTGATCATCCCATCGTCATATTGTGGCATCATGCTTGGTGAGGGTAGGATGTTAGTCAGGGTCCTCAAGTGTGCATATAGTACATGGTGTTACATTACTTAACACATGGCATTCATGCCTCAGGTGGTGCTGCAGGGCTGCCTCTGTCGGATGCACATATTACACTCCCTGTACATGTTTGAGAGCAGGTTATGTCATTTTAGGCATCCATGTTATTATATGAGTGAGTCAGAGAGGGGTATCATTCCCAGGGTTCCTACTGAGCCAGTGTATGTGCTATGCATTGCCTCTTTGCCAAGGCCAGGGCATACTGGGCATGCCTCCTTCTGCCTACTGGGGCAGGCTCAGGTTGTTCCTCCTCTGAGTCACGCTCTGCCTGTGATGGCCTTGGCAATGGTGGGGGGCTGTTTGGCCCGGCCCTATGCTGGTCCTGCTGCAGCTGTTTTCGCAGAATCATATTATGTAGCATAGCACATACCATGACAATTTGGGTACATGTAGTTGGTGAGTACTGCAAGGCTCCACCAGATGTGTCCAGACACCGGAACCGTGACTTGAGCAGCCCAAACACACGCTCTATTACATTACGTGTTTGTGCGTGTGCCTCATTATGGCATTCCTGTTCAGGTGTGTGTGCATTTCTGATGGGTGTCATCAGCCACAGCTCCAGTGCATAACCTGCATCTCCCACTAGGTGTCCATGTGGGATGTCCCCATTGGCAAATGTCTGGTACAGCTGCGTCAAATGCCAGATATGGGAATCATGGTAGCTCCCAGGGCAGCCAGCACACACATTCATTATTATGCCCTGGGCATCACACACGACCTGGCAGTTGATGGAGGGAAGCCCTTGTGGTTAATGTAGGCCCTACCCGCTCACCGGCTGGTGCTTTGATGCATATGTGCGTGCAGTCTATTGCACCCACTACCTCAGGGTATTCCGCTATTTGCTGGAAGAGACGCATATTGCTGGCCAATACCTCACGGGCATTGGGGAAATATACATGATCACCGACATGTGCTGACATGGCATCCAGGAACTGGTGCAGTACCCTGGAGGCTGATGCCTGTGATATCCCCATCATATCACCAGTTGGTCTCTGGAAGGTACCTGTTGCTAGTATTCTTAGGCCAACACATACCTTGGTTTCCACTGGGATGGGTTCCCCTCTGTTGGTTCTGTGTGTGAGGCGTGGCCTGCACAGCTCGACAATTTGCTGCAGGAGGTCTCTGTCCACTCTATAGTGCTCTACTATCTCCAGCTCATGTAACCCATGGTAGGTGACCCTGGGCCTGTACACTCTTCTCCGTCTCCTCACTGTGGGTAGTCTGGCACCATCTGCATTGTCACCACCCTCAGCATGTCGCCTATGTCTCCTTATGACAGCTATGGCAGCCCCTAGCATTTCTGCTCTGAGTTCAGCTTTTCAGTTTTCACTTCTAATAGCTTACTCCTGTCTTGCAGTGTCTCTTGAGAGAAACATCTTGCACTGCTGTTTGCAGAGTTTTAAGTGCTTGGCTGAGCTACTATTCTGCCTGTGTAATTGCCTGCTTCTAATTGTTTTCACCTGCTAGCTCCAGCAGTATTCCCTGTTAGCTTCCTACTAATTCTGTTGCTTCCTTTTTCCTTTCTGTTTCCTCAGGGGGGAGCAATGTGCATACCAGCAGAACCACGCTCACAGTGGCTTAGATGCGCGCACACATGCTTACACGGTTCAGAATCTGCTTATTCAGGTTAAAACGTGCGCACACCAGTGCAAACAGTCTTCTACACGCTGCACACATTCTTACACGGTTTAGAATCTTGTTTTTCGGGTTAAAACGCACGCACACCAGCGCAAACAGTCTTAGAAGTCTGCCAACATACTCCCATATGCTCAGTCTGCCTTACATGCATGCACACTGCCCTACTCGCGCTTCATGGCACGCACACGTGTGCATGCATGTCCAGCAAGAAACTTTGGTGTAAGCAGCAGTGTACACCTTCCATTTCTTGACGTTCCCATGCTTATCTTGTGGCACTCCTCTTTCCATGATATGTGTCTGACATCTGTCATGTAACACTGACCTCCAATGAACTGCATTTCTTTCTACCATTCCCCCCTGTGATGTCACCTATCTCCTACTCTATTCCTCCCCCTTATGTATCTCTTACACTACTCAGAATGTGCTCATTTGCTATGTGACAGTGGAATTCAGTATCCTAACACTCATTTACATCAGATTGCCTACTAATGCTTAGTTACATCTCTTAGACTCAGCTTCCCCCCTTTGCAACCACTAAACGGTGACCATGTTGTTTTTGGTCTGCTGGTCCCTGTATTGTAAATCCATGTATTGCATAAAACCCACATTTGTGGGTTTATAACCTTCATTTTTATGTTTTATACAGCGCAACCCGTTTGTGCAGGGCTGCACTGCATTTAAACATCGCCGAAAAAAAAAAAAATAATTATTTTTCATATTTGCATCAGGGTGCCTTGCCAATGACCACATATTTGGCCATTGGCATGCTGCCTGACACATATGCACCCTTTATTTGGAGCTGACATGGCTCCATTGTGATTTTTGCAGAGACGTACTCAGTTGTCAACTGAGTACATTTCTGCAGCTAAAACGGCTCTTACACGGGCTGCTTTCTGCTTCGTGGATCGCTACTCTACCTCATTTGCATGCCTTTCGGCTGCAAGTGAGGTATTTAGCATATCCACGCCCAGTCCGTGTAAGAGACGTTTTAGCTGGTCTCTTACATGGAGTTTCGGGCTGTTCCTGGATCGCGAGGCTTGCATGGAGTCTTACACGTCTCTTACACTCCGTGCAAGCCTTCGTGAATCCTGCCCATTAACTATAATGTACTGCTTGCTTTTATATTCACAATTTACTCATGCTTTGTCTGCAAACACATACATAAAATGATCGGGCTGAAATTTATATGAAACAGTAAACAATTTTCTTCTTTAAGGGAGCAAGTTCTTACATACATGGCGGTGTCAGTAGTGCATCACCATATGTAAATTATGATTATTATTTATGGTATTGGTAAATGCTAGTACATCAACATATGTAAATTAGGATTATTATTTATGGTATTGGTAAATGCTAGTAGGGCTGAAGTTGTGCTGTGGTGTGGACAGAAGCTGCATTGGGTATCGGCCATGAGGTGATTCTGAATTAGGTGGTGCATGAGTTGTTTGTGTATACATTTTTCCATATTCTTAGCTAGTGGAGAAAGTATAGCTATTGGTCTATAATTGGAGAATTCAGTGGAGAAACCTTCTTTATGTAGTGGGATTACATAGGATGTTTTCCAAATGGTGGGAATTTTAGCCTCTGCTATGGTACAATTAATTAGTATTGATACTGGATAGGCAATGGCATCATCTGATTTTTGAAGGTACTTGGCAGGGAGTTGGTCAGCGGAGAGTGTGGTGGATTTTAATTTTTTGATCAAGGTATGGATAAACGACATGGACACTGGTTGGAAGCTGAACGAGAGTAGGTTTATAGGGGTGGTACTATCAGGGCCAGGGGAGCTAGGAGGTAATTGGCTAGCTAGGGCTTGAATTGTCTTTGTAAAGAAATGGTTAAAACTGTCTGAAACATCCTCAGGGGATTTACAATGGTAACAGCGGGGACAGGGGTAGGCATTTTTCCAGGATGAAGTAGATTATTCAGACCTGCCCAGAACTTCTGAGGATTGTTCTGGTTAGCTGTCTGTAAAATACAATAGTATTGTTTTTTGTCTTGTAAAATGGATCTTTTAGTTTCATTCCTAGCTTGCCTGTATTTAGCATGATTATGGGGTTCTTTAGTGCAGTGCCATAGAGCCCAAATTTTGTTTCTACTGGTAATTTTTAGTCTAGATTCTTTAGAAAGCCATGGTGCAGTTTTTGCTTTTGTTCGCTTTGAGCGGGCAGGTGCATGCAAGTCAAGGATTTCAAGAAATTTGATGTTAAAATATGCAACTGCCTCTTCTAAGGGGAGGTGTTTTAGCATAGACCAGTTACAGGAGTTAAGTTCCTGTTAGAATTTGGCAGGTTCAAAGTCTTTTTTGTTTCTGACTTTTCTGAGTAAGGATTGATCAGGATTAATGACTTTTTGCTTAACTATGTAAGTGAGAAGGTGGTCACTTAGGTCACTGGGGAGGGTTCCAGCAGTGTACAGTTGGGGGTTACTATTTACAAGTACCCAGTCGAGTATGCTTTCTTTATGTTTGGGTTTACCTAGCCTGGTAGGGGTGGTTATGATTTGAGTAAATGCATGCAGGTTAATGTGGGTAGAAGGGGATTCTGAGGAACAGGTGCCCCAGTCTATGTTAAAGTCACCAAGTAATAGGGTTTCTTGGGGGTGTCTTTGAGTGTGGCTATATTATAACCTGGGGAATATACATACAGATGATGTTGATGCATTTACTTTTGTTAAGTTGCAATTTAGTGGCAAGAGTTTCAGAGTTGTTAATTTGAGGTGGTTGATTAATATCTATGGTCACATTCAATTCAGATTTGTAGAGTATAGCTACCCCACCCACTTCCTGGAATCATGATCCAGCCTGTGTATGTTATACCCAAGTGGTAACACTTCATTGTCAGTTGTGGTAGGTTTTAACCAGGTCTCAGATAGACAGAGAATCTCAGGGGAGTGGGCAGCCAGAAGTCCATGCAGTTCATGTACCTTGTTATTTAATGCTCCTAATATTGAGATAGGCCAGGAGAGAGTTAGTAGGTCTACTAATTATAGTTTTATGGCTTAGGTTACAGGTAGAGGGGATGTATATATCAGAAGTGGATGGATCAGGGTTGGGGTGAATGTCACCACCAAGTATAAGGCTAGGACTATACTTAGTGATAAGCTTCAGGAGTTTGTTTAAAAGTTTGTAATATTGTCTATCTCTATAGCTAATGTGCCTGGGGTTAGTATGCTGAAAGAATGAAAAAGGCATTGAGTTGGACCCATTGTTATTAGTATGGCTGAGGGTAGGATGCTTTACAGCTGAAGTGATAGCATGGCCTTTTGGGTATTGATAATCAATAAGCAACTGGTTTTCATACAAGGTGAGTACATCAGTGGCCAGCAAAATAGGTAGTAGAGAATAGTGTAACATTATGAGAGAATGAGTGTAGTAGTTAGGATCTGTTATTTGTATGACACAACAGGAGAAGATCTGATGGTCACTATAGAGGTAATAAAGAGGGTGGAGAAAATATGCTAGTTGAAAGCAGATAGGATGTTAAAACGGTGGAAAGAGTATGTTGGTGAAGCTGATAGGATATTGTAACAGGGGTGTGGTGTAGTACCTATAAATTTAGAGGGAGTGGGGGGCAGGGAGGGGAGCTGAGTGGGGCAAACACTGACTCCGAGTGTATTCTTAGGCTGGTCTTTGGTATGTATGTAATATTAACTTATTACAGAATACCAATACCATAAATAATAATCGTAACAATAATCACATATTCTCAGCCCTCTTCTTGGATCTTTCCAAGGCATTCGACATGGTGAATCACCAACTTTCGATTCACACCCTGCAGTCCTTCTGTCTAAATTCTAATGCCATTCAATGGTTTAAATCCTACCTCAATGGGAGGCAGCAGGCTGCTCTCTGGCAGAACAAGCTCTCTAACCTATTACCGAATACCCTTAGAGTACCACAAGGCTCCATATTAAGGCACCTACTGTTTTCCGTCTTTATTAATGACTTGTATACAGTTATCCCAAATGTCAGCTATATCCAACACTCTGATGACTCCACCCTGATTTGCTCAGCCACATCTCCTTCAGACCTGAGGTCTGCCACCCAGTCCACCTTTAATACTATAGAAAACTGGCTCGCCGAACATCGATTGTTGCTAAATCCAAAAAAAACTAAACTGCTGTTATTCTCACCAACACAAAGGTCTGCTGCTTTTACCTTCACCATAAATGCAAAAGATGGCACAATAATCTCCCCCGACCCCTCTACAAAACTATTAGGAGTCATTATCGATAATAACCTAAAATTTGACCTTAATGTAAACCAATCTATTAAGACCATCAATAAAAAACTTGGGTCACTGCATAGAATAAAAGCCTTCCTAACCCCTCCAGCTAAGATTGCCATAGCTCGCTCTCACCTGCTTTCAACACTTCTATATGCTTCCTCCCTTCTCTCGAATCTAAACAAGACTACTTAATAGACTGTCAACCTGTTACAATCACATTGCCAGGTTTGCCACTGGCCTGCTGAATAGAACACACCACTGCATCGACCTTAAACAGCTTAGTTGGCTAGAACTTCCCAGTCTAATCAAATATAACCTTCTGATTATGGCTAATAAAATTCTCTATAATCCAGATAATACACCAGCTCTTAAAAATATTATCACCCCCTACAACAACCCAAGACTGCTTCGATCCTCAAACAGACTACTATTTCAGACAATACAAATTAACAATGTAGCCGGTGATTCCCTCTTTGCAAATTCTACAGGCAGAGCCTGGAACCTACTTCCAGCTGATATTACTTTGCTCTCCTCCCTATGCAAATTTAAAGCTAAACTCAAACAACATCTAGCACTAAACTGGCTTTGCCACTGCAACAAACCTGGCTAACTCTCACCATGAATGTGAATAATCAATTAATCAAACTACTGTTTAATTTTCCCCTGACTGTTACCAGGGTTAAATCGAACTTGTGAAATAATCTATTCATGTCTGCTTATGTATTATTTGTAAATACCATATCTGTAATATGCCTTCTTTGTTATTACTGTATCTGTCTACCTTGTATCTTTCCTTCCCGGGCCTACGCTGAAAATGGACATGAACCCAGTCTGACTATCCAGGTCAACAAATGTAAAATAAAATAAATAAAATTACAATGTGAGGTGTAGCAGCAGCAAGAAATACATAATAATGTATCTGCACCAAAAGTGAAGAATAAGATGACTGATGCATTCTTCATGGAATACAATGGTTTAATGGCATATATAGTACTTTACATAAAGTGAAGTTTTGTGGGTTCAGTATATCAGGATGGCATGCCAGGGATTGTCAGCTCAAAGAAAATATTCACGGGCCATCCTTGTCAATAAATAAAAATGTATAAAACTTAGCTCAAAGAAAATATTTGAGGGCCATCCTTATCAATAAATGAAAATACATAAAAAGCATACACATTTAGCATCAAACAGAGGTATAGCATGCTATTATGTATGTTTAAAATGAAATACGTACTTCCCAATATTTGTTTTAGACACTTGCTGCAGAACATAACAAATACACTTCAGTGAAAAACATACTGCGCGCACCCCTGATAATTACAGCAAATTAAGTAAGACATAATATATAGACCTTATAACCGAACATGATGATGTGATTGTACAATCACCCCTCCCCAACACTGCAGCAAAATCCCTGTAAAGGTACATAGAGAATACTATGGCCCCCAGTACATGCTATGTACTACCACAAGCTGTGGCATATAAATATGAACCCTACCCCTTTTCGCAAAATATAAATTGACAGAAGAACCCTTTCCTATGTCAGAACATGCATAGATGGAGTGAACCAGTGTAGAAACTGTATACTTCTATGCTGTACAGCTGATAATGTGCAAGACCAAAATAGCAACAACAGAGCAAAGCAATTGACCTGCATATAATGTCAAGATTCAGAGAGGAACACACACACCAACAAATAAGCAATACATGCAATCCTTGCAATTTGTATGCGGTACTGAATGACATGTGATTATCATTTCAGTTGTGCACACAAAAAAGTCATGTACATATATGCAGCATTACAAAGGTCTTTTCCATATAATCAGTTGTAGTTCATGAAGTATGCAAATGGGTTTATGGTTGACTTGACAGTGTGCACAAGCTTCACAAGGTTATGTGTTGACTAATTTAAGTTGCACCATGGGAAAACATGCACATGAATTTGCATATAAGGTGGGGAAATGGTACAGCTTCTCTACAGGACTAGAAAAAAAGACTGTTATGATGAGCTTTCAAGTCATATAAACATATCAAAAGATGTTACTTTCCCTACCTCTGTCATGTCAGTGCTCCCACAGGAGATGCATGCAATCAATCATCATTATTACATCATCTTTTTGACTTGTTAGGAGATACAAGAAAATAAACGTGGTCAGCACATAGTAAGGAATGTGCCATCAGCAATAATAAATCTGTGCTACTGATACCTCACAACATTGCCAAAAGCTAACAGTTGGGTATGAATACTTTTCATCAATATACATATAATAAGCGTATTATCTCACTAAAACTACCTGACATGGACAAATAGCCGTTCTCATGACAGTATCCTGTACAATTTGTACAGTGCAATGTAATGAAACACTATTGCACTATTATCTTAGGTGGAAGGAAACGGTCATGCTAGTATTTCTGCATAGAAAAGGGGATGGCACAGTGGCACAGCAAACAGCATTGTTGCCTTATAGTAAGAAGTTTCTGGTTCAATTCCCAGCTGCGGTTCCTTTCTTGCAACGTCTGCATGTCCTCCCTGTGTTCACATGGGTTTTCTCCAAGTGCTCTGGTTTCTTCCCACATTCCAAAGACATGCAGTAAGTGCACTGGACACTCTAAATTGGCCATAGATGTGAGTGTACATGCAAGTGAAAAGCTGTGGCCAGGTTAGCCACCCATTTGTGTAAACCTTGCTCTAAATGATTGTAACTGTTGAAGTGACACCCCAATCTCATGTGGAAAATGGGAAAAGGGGATGTGAATGAATGGATAAAGGCATTCATTGTGTAATGTTACCATGCTGATAACTAAAGGCTGGATTCATTAACATCTACATTAAGTGTACACCACTCTGAGTGAATAGACAACACAAGCATAACTCCCAGTTTCTTACTCCTAATTTCAGTTTTCCTACTGATTGTCTTGCTACTTTAAATATTGAGGGGAAATTCATATAGGTCACCACAAAATGTAGACTATGAACTACATTCCAAAAGCTATTTACGGACTTCAGTGTGCCAGCTGTGGATGCACTTTCAGAAAACACACTGAAAGCATTCCAAGTACTTGTCTATACAGTGTAGGATAATTACAGATTCTGCACAGGCTTGATTGATTCCAAAACACGTCGTGCAAGCCCAATGCACCATAAATGTGACAAACTGCAACAGTATCTCTGTTTCTGAAATCCTCGACATATGCTATTTGGCCTCACAAAGAACGGAAGTTACTAGTATGGATTCTGCTGTATTCCATAAAAAATGCAAAAAAAAAGAAAAATGCAACCTGCAGTTAATGCACTGCAACAGGGTGCAGTAATATAAACCTTAAATGAGGATGCAGCTGTGTGCTCTAGAAGGCAGCCAGCTAGAGTCAGAGCAAGGCTGCAACTAAGCCAGTTTTCAGACCAACAAATAATCAACAGTTACTGCCTAGACAAACAGCTGATGAAGGCTGTCTGCAACATGTGTGCCCCATACATGTTTGTGTGGACCCTGTCAGGAAACCCATCCCCACTGAAACCAAAGTGTGTCTCAGTCTGGGTATTCTTGCATCTGGGATATTCCAGAGACACATGAGGGATGCTGTGGGAGTGTCACAGACAGCTGTCAGTCATATCCTGGCAAAATTTCTGGCAGCAACGTGCAGCAATTTCGATAACTACATCCACTTTTGATCCACCCTTGTGGAGTGCAGAACTGTAATGCACCAGTTATACAACATCACAAACATTCCCCATGTACTCAGTGTAAGAGATTGCACACACATCCCTGTGAAAACTGCAGGATCCTGAAGCAGACCAATATATAAACAGAAAGGGATAGCCGTCCCTTAACTGCCAATTTGTGTGTGCAGCAGATGGCAGCATAACAAACCTCATCCCAACACCCTCTGGAAGTGTCCATGATGCTGCCATATGGAGGGAAAATGGACTGACGGCTGCATTCCAGCAAGGTGAAATACTTGAGGGACTACTACTAGGTATGTACAGGAACACAGCTAGGACATAAGCTAAGGACATCCCTTCCAGCAATATCCATGCTGACAATGTGTGTTTATTCTCCACAACAGGTGACTGTGGTAATCCACTTGAGCAGTGGCTAATGATCCTGTACCATGAACTATCCATCCCTGCAGAGGAGGCCTGCATTAAAGCACACACAACAGCCAGAAATATCACAGAGCATGTGTTTGGTATACTGAAAACTAGGTTCAGATATCTGAGCTCATCTGGGAGTGCACTGCAATACACACCTCAGAAGGCAGCACAGATACTACTGGTGTGCTCCATGCTGCACAACATGCTAACTAAAGCACATGGCGGTCTTCTAGCTACAGGTCTGGGTGACCTACCCTAAAAAACCCAGACGTCTGAAGATGACATCCCACAGGCATCAGAGGAGGGCAGGAGGACATGGGGGGCAGAAAACACAGACGTAGGCAATGTAGGGTACAACCACAAGTGCAGGCCCTGACAACATAGTAGTGTCTGACCAACGACTTTGAGTCATGACAAGCCACACTTTCATGAGTGCACAGATTAAACATTGATGTTCAGGTGCTGTCCCATAACAGCAACACACATTGCATCTAATGGCAAATAACCACTAGATGTAAAGACTGAGCATTAGACATAACAACATAATCATAACATATAACATGAACATATACAAATCTATGACAACAGGGATCATCAACTCAGGGCACAACTGACACAGGTATGTATACAGACTCAGACTGTTGTATCAGTGTATGGCACACAATAAGGGACACACATTATTGCAACATATTCCTACCATAGCTCTCAACCTTCCATGTCCAAAATGAGGAACACTAGCCCTCATAATGTGGAACAAATGGGCAAAATGGCTTGGAACTATATACAACTTCAGCTAGGAATTCCTACCTCTCCACTACAAAAAGTTGTAAACTGGTAAACAACACAGGACACAATGCTGAAATGTTGTTAATACCACAAGGTAAATATAAAACTGTAAAGTATGCATAAGTAATGTAATGGAGTCATCTATGTTTAGTAATACTGTTGGACTTCTGGGGCATCAGACTTATCAACGAACACTGACAGATGACATTGGCAAAGTTCTGCACAGCAGTCATCATCACCATGGGGTGAGAATGACAACACCGAACAGAATGGAGCAATTGACTGTGTGCCTAGGCTGATGGCTCACATCACGGTCTGGTCTGGCTCTATCATGTATGGAAACACTTGGCCCAGGTTGCTTCACAGACGACACTGATGGGATGACATCAGCATATGATGGTGAAGGATCATAATTGTGACTTGACTATCTAGTCATGACTGCCGTACCCAAAACAGATGTGCCAGCTTCAGAAGTGGGTGCATATTGGAGTATAGACATTGATGCCTGATGGTCAGGTTTGGTTCTGCTGAGAGAGGCCTGCCTCTTCCATGTTGTAATTGGCTAAGTAGAGTCAGGGCACGGAGAGCCCTATTATAGTATAGCACTGCTGTGGTACTGTAGAAGCCAGGGATTCTACTGACTGTGCCATAGATAACATACTTTCATTCTGAGCAGCCAATGATGCCATTTCCTCACAGTGTCTGTGCTTCTGTCCTTTGTGCAGCATACCCAACTGGTGTGCAGTATGATTTGTGGCATGAGCAAGTGCAAGGACATCAGGTCCATGACTTTGCTGGGAATGTTCATTTACTGTAGAAGTAGGTAGGCACCTTCTGACACCTGCCCATGTACACCCACTGACACCTGCCCATGTACACCCACTGACACCTGCCCATGTACACCATCTGACACCTGTCCATGTATACCATCTGACACCTGCCCATGTACACCTTTTGACACCTACCCATGCACACCATCTGCACAGCTACATCTACTGCAATGGCTGATATCAATGTGTTGTGGAAACTGTCAACATCAGCACAAGTCTCCACATGGGTCTATTGTTAACAGGCCTCATCCCATCCACCATCCGATGTCCCCACATTATCAAAATAGCCGGACAGTTTTCCCTCTACATCTGAGGCTACAGCTGCATCCACATGACTGTCACCATCTTGGCTGAATTGTATCACCATGACACTGTCCTGTGAGCCATAGACCATGCTACCATACCGAGACCTATCACATCCCACATCATAATCACTCAGCTGGCTAATGGAGGATGCAGGTAACTGATGTACTAAAAAAAGAGACAGATGATACAGATCAGGACAACATGCTTACATCACATGCTAGATATTATTAAAGACATATGATGCATATCTCACTGCAATGTTACAGATAACATTGACTTACCATTAGGTCTTGTCTGTGAATGGTTCATGGAGTCTACATAACAGGGAATTGACAATTAGGTTACATATCCAACATACATAACATATGTGATGAATGCACACATAACACAGACCTGAAAAGCCTTCATCGGAAGACAGTGCGGTAGAAGAGGGATGACCTTCAGCTATTGCAGGGAAACAAAGTCACCATTAGTAATCACATCATTGTCAGCATGAACTATCTGAGCAGCTTTAAAACATACAGTAGGTTTTACACAGACATAGCACTTGTTTGTGCACTGGATGATGATGTGATCTCTCATATGAATGGGTAAAAGACACGATATTAATGGAGGACAACAACAGGAGTAACAGCAGTGACATGTATGAAAGACAGGTAATAACATACCACTGACAGACTCCCACTGGTACAAAGACAACAACATCATGCCACAGGAGTCTGCATGCATTTCACATTAAAATACTACACAAATTATCAACTGAGTAACTTATGGAATATGTTGGAAAATCTCAGTATCTGTAAACAGACCACTGAGATAACAGAGCCTTTTAAAATTGAAACAGTAATTATAAGACTTGTGTTAAGAACCATCAATGAATAAATATCCATAACAGCAAAAGGACATAGTACATACAGATAATGTAGGAATCTATAGGTTTCAGTACATACACCACAGAGTGTATGGAGTAACCTATAAAACATACTAATAATCTGTAAATCCATTATTATGTGCTGTTCATTTTTGCTATGTAAATCTGTCTATACAACTGCATATGAGAAATTAATGCATGCCTTTAATGCAGATGGCTACACCTATATACACAAAGGTAAATTAAAGAGCTCTCCAGCAAGTTATAAGCATTTTTCTTAAAGCATACATTTTCAATAAAAATAAATCTAAACAGGTACATTTGAGAAAACAGAGGTAATATTACCCAAAACAGGAGTGTTGGCAGGTGCCAATTTACTTTATCAGCTATCTATGACTCAGGTATAAGTGAAAGTTAAAGCACCTAATGTGCATCCATTTTTAAGTACAATTTGTGCCATATATAATTAATGAAGTTTATTAAAATTCCAGGTTTTGGAATCCCATTTGTGTACATCTGCATAAGTTCTCAAAATTCAGTGCATTAATCAATAGCTTGGTATAATGGAAAGGTGCTCCACACAAGTACCCAATAGGTATCAATAAACAGTACCATGTGTAGCACATGCCAATCATTTTCCAGTGATCTAATAACATAAGCGCCACTTTTAAATATTGATTTTGAAACATTTATAGATCAGAACATATAGTTGAACATTTCTTTGAAATTTGGAGATATAGCTGTGTAACAATATTAACATTTTACATGCAGTCAGCAAGAATATTATATTGGCAGCTAAATATTTAGTTAGAGTAGTAACATTTTACAGAAAACAGTTGGGTACAATGTTAGAGATCAAACTGCAAAAAGCATTTGCAATAAATCATACAGAAAAGCAGTAGAGTACAATGTGAATTCTTACAACAAAAACTTAGGTACAATGTCATGTAGTTATGGACTATATTTACTTCTAAGCCTCCTATTCCTCAGAATGGGCTTGATTTGTTTGTCATTTAGTCCAGGTGCATGATCAGCTTTGCACCTGATGATCCATTTTAATTCACATTCTAGAGTGAAGTTAATAACATCCCCCCCTCTCTGACTAACATAAATTTTTTGTATAACACAAAACCTAAACTTATGGGTGGAACCCAGGTCCTTGTGGTGTTTCGCCAATGCGTTAAAATCAGACCCTATTCTGACATGGTAAGTGTGTTCTCTAATACGTTCCCTTAACGACCTATTAGTTTTTCCAATGTAAAATGCAGGACATGCTTCACATCTGGCTAAATAAACAACATCTCTACTATTACAGTCTGTATTGGTGCTGAAATTAAAGACATGCTTTGTAATGGGGTGCATAAAAGTTGTATCTTCATTAATATACATGCATTGATTGCACTTCCCACATTGTGTGGTATTGGGACCTCTCCTAGTCAAACCTTCCCCTCTCTTGACATTCTTTGGATTACATAATAATCTCTTCAAATTTGGTTTATTTTTGTAATATACCTTCGGCTTAGTACCGACAACCTGCTTAATGTTCTCATCTAATAGTAATATTTCCCAATTCCTAGCCATAAGATCTCTTAACTGTACAGCATCTTTGGTAAAGAACAAAGGGGCCCTAAGTTCTCGTATATTCAACATATTACTAGTATCAGAGGGTAAACAAGGCTCAGAGTAGTATGGCTTCGCTATGTTACTTCGAAGCCCATTAACTTCTATAATCCTCTTCTCCACTGTCTCCCTATTGTACCCTCTCTCCTTCAGCTTGGTTCGTAAACGATTTATCTCATTCGTATAACCTTCATGAGAGGGATTGAGCCTAGATGCTCTTACAATCTGTCCTTTGACCACATTACAGTCTGTAATTATGTCTTTGATAATGTGGTCAAAGGACAGATTGTAAGAGCATCTAGGCTCAATCCCTCTCATGAAGGTTATACGAATGAGATAAATCATTTACGAACCAAGCTGAAGGAGAGAGGGTACAATAGGGAGACAGTGGAGAAGAGGATTATAGAAGTTAATGGGCTTCGAAGTAACATAGCGAAGCCATACTACTCTGAGCCTTGTTTACCCTCTGATACTAGTAATATGTTGAATATACGAGAACTTAGGGCCCCTTTGTTCTATACCAAAGATGCTGTACAGTTAAGAGATCTTATGGCTAGGAATTGGGAAATATTACTATTAGATGAGAACATTAAGCAGGTTGTAGGTACTAAGCTGAAGGTATATTACAAAAATAAACCAAATTTGAAGAGATTATTATGTAACCCAAAGAATGTCAAGAGAGGGGAAGGTATGACTAGGAGAGGTCCCAATACCACACAATGTGGGAAGTGCAATCAATGCATGTATATTAATGAAGATACAACTTTTATGCACCCCATTACAAAGCATGTCTTTAATTTTAGTACCAACACAGACTGTAATAGTAGAGATGTTGTTTATTTAGCCAGATGTGAAGCATGTCCCGCATTTTACATCGGAAAAACTAATAGGTCGCTAAGGGAACGTATTAGAGAACACATTTACCATGTCAGAATAGGGTCTGATTTTAACGCATTGGCGAAACACCATAAGGACCTGGGTTCTACCCATAAATTTAGGTTTTGTGTTATACAAAAAATTTATGTTGGTCAGAGAGGGGGGGATGTTATTAATTTCACTCTAGAATGTGAATTAAAATGGATCATCAGGTGCAAAGCTGATCATGCACCTGGACTAAATGACAAAACACAAATCAAGCCCATTCTGAGGAATAGGAGGCTTAGAAGTAAAATGTAGGCTAGTCCATATAGTAGGATATATATGCGTGTTTTTTATTGATAGAGTTCACTGGTCACACATTTATATTCACATGTTAGAACACTTACATGTTTTTATTTATGATACGTATTTTTAATAATATTTTTAATAATATATTTGTATCTGCATTTCACATCTATTGCTATTTTATACTTATATGTTTTAGTGAGCAGCTTATGATGTGCTTGAATTTAAAGTGCTTTTTAGAGTGTTAGCTCAAATGTACTGTGATGAATTAGAGTTGAGTAATCAACCAATGAAATCATTTGTTGAACTATTTAAAATGGTGAGAAGTAACTGATGTTTGTATAAGTCTGATGAAGCCTCCGGGCGAAAGCGCTTACTTGCTGTGATCCAAAGAAATTAAAAGAATTATTATTTTTACACTTCTGAACAGCGTTTTGCTTTTCCTGATGTCGTTGATTTAACTGGTGTTATTTGGACTGCATTGCCACACAGTTACCAGAAGCATATGCGATTTGGTATGTATGAAAGACAGGTAATAACATACCACTGACAGACTCCCACTGTTGTGAGTTTGTGTATTGTACTGTTGATCCTGCAATGGGAAAGTAAAGACAAAGACAACGTGGTCGTGTACGCAGGCAACAGAATATGACATTTATGAGACAGTGGCTGTGGATACGCACGTGATGGACTTGAATGGAGGTACAAAGACAACAACATCATGCCACAGGAGTCTGCATGCATTTCACATTAAAATACTACACAAATTATCAACTGAGCAACTTATGGAATATGTTGGAAAATCTCAGTATCTGTAAACAGGCCACTGAGATAACAGAGCCTTTTAAAATTGAAACAGTAATTATAAGACTTGTGTTAAGAACCATCAATGAATAAATATCCATAACAGCAAAAGGACATAGTACATACAGATAATGTAGGAATCTATAGGTTTCAGTACATACACCACAGAGTGTATGGAGTAACCTATAAAACATACTAATAATCTGTAAATCCATTATGTGCTGTTCATTTTTGCTATGTAAATCTGTCTATACAACTGCATATGAGAAATTAATGCATGCCTTTAATGCAGATGGCTACACCTATATACACAAAGGTAAATTAAAGAGCTCTCCAGCAAGTTATAAGCATTTTTCTTAAAGCATACATTTTCAATAAAAATAAATCTAAACAGGTACATTTGAGAATGAGTAAAGTTAACAGAGGTAATATTACCCAAAACAGGAGTGTTGGCAGGTGCCAATTTACTTTATCAGCTACCTATGACTCAGGTGTAAGTGAAAGTTAAAGCACCTAATGTGCATCCATTTTTAAGTACCATTTGTGCCATATATAATTAATGAAGTTTATTAAAATTCCAGGTTTTGGAATCCCATTTGTGTACATCTGCATAAGTTCTCAAAATTCAGTGCATTAATCAATAGCTTGGTATAATGGAAAGGTGCTCCACACAAGTACCCAATAGGTATCAATAAACAGTACCATGTGTAGCACATGCCAATCATTTTCCAGTGATCTAATAACATAAGCGCCACTTTTAAATATTGATTTTGAAACATTTATAGATCAGACCCTTGCTACCTGCAAACTGAGTGGGACCTCAGTGAGCAGTTTTCCATTTTTACTACATTTTCCATTGGAGTATCAGGATGGCTACTTCCAGGAGGTTTCAACATGTCCAGGCACCCAACTGAACTGAGGAGGATACCACACAGATGTTGACCATCTACACTGGAGTGGAACATTGGATGACAGCCGGGGATCTGTCAGACGAGTGCAGGTTCACCAAAGCAACAGTAACCTGCATCAGAGTGACACAGAAGAGATTCGTCTGAGGGTCACAAAGATGTGGAGACAGCACATCGATACCTACACTAAGTGTCACAGCCTTACATATAGTTGAACATTTCTTTGAAATTTAGAGATATAGCTGTGTAACAAATATATCAGATCCATGCCATTTATTTATTTTATTTATTTTACATTTGTTAACCAGGTTAGTCCAGTTGAGTATTAGCTCGTTTTCAGTGGCGACCCGAGGAGAAAAGCTCCGCAATCAGTATTAACATTTTACATGCAGTCAGCAAGAATATTATATTGGCAGCTAAACATTTAGTTAGAGAAGTAACATTTTACAGAATACAGTTGGGTACAATGTTAGAGATCAAACTGCAAAAAGCATTTTCAATAAATCATACAGAAAAGCAGTAGAGTACAATGTCAGAATTCTTACAACAAAAACTTAGGTACAATGTCATGTAGTTATATACGTATAGGTACAGACTGAGTAGTAAGGTAATGTAGAGGTTAAACAACGAGACAGAGAGGTAGAGGAATATTAAGATAGACAGTGCAAAAGAAAGGAGGGATGAGGGACTGAAGCTAGGGTTAGGTAGTTTCAAGGAGGATGACTACAATGGTAGGACCATTTATTTATTAAGTATTCCTGAGTGGCTAGTTTGAAATGTTTTGTTTGGTCAAGGGACCTAATTTCTAGGGGTGGTTGGTTCCAAGTTGTAGCAGGGTTATAGTTATAGAGTAAATACCCTGTTTTGGTTTTGGGTTTATAGATCTGTAGGAAGTCTTGGTCTGAGCTACATAGTGTCCTGGTTGGGGAATATTTAGTTATAATTGATAGAAGGCTAGGAAAGAAATATGGTAGATAGAGGATGGAGTGGATAATTAACAGTTGCTGTAATAGCAGCAAAGGAGGGAATTCCAGACACTGCAATTGTTTAAGAGACAGGCAATAGTGCGACTTGCAGGCTTGGTTTGCAGTAAATCTGGCAACTTTATTATATGTAGTTTTAAGTTTGGTTATGAGTGTGGTGTTAAGATTTGTGTATAATTGAGAGCTATAAAAGAGGGTGGGAAGAAGAAATGCATGGGAGAGAGTTATTCTGGCTGAGTTGGTTAAATGTCTTTTGTTTCGGTAAAGGAGTCCCAGTTTCTGGTGAGTCTTTTTGATAGAGGTGGTGATTTGGAGGTCAAATTTAAGCTGATCATCTATTATGACTCCTAGCAGTTTAGTGGTAGGGTCAGCAGTAATGACAGTGTTATTGCTAGATAGGATGGAAAATGTAGTTTTGAGATTGATGAGGTTTTTTGGGAGGAAGAGTAGGAGCTTAGTTTTCCTAGGGTTGAGAATTAATTTGTTGTCACAAAGCCATGTCTCTATGGTGTTGAATGTTGCTTGGGTAGTAGAGTGGAGGTCATTGGGATGGTCAGCAATGGTGATGACTGTAGAATCTTCAACATATTGTACAAGTGTAGAGTTGGGACAAGAAGTGTAAAGTAGGTTGGTGAAAATATTGAAGAGCAGTGGCCCCAGTATGGATCCTTGGGGGACACCCATTGGGACACTTGGTGGGAGAAAGAGCAGAGTGCCATTTAACAGCTTGCTGGCATTTAGAGAGATAGCTGGAAAACCAGGATATGGTGGGAGGAGAGAATCTTAGGTGAGAGAGTTTGTCTAAGAGGAGGGGATGGGAGACAGTGTCAAAAGCTTTGGACAGGTTGAGGAACAGACATGAGACTAGTTTATTATTGTCATGGGCCAGTGATACAGTATTGATGAAGGATATTAGTGCAGTTGTAGTGCTGTGTTTGGGACAAAATTCATGTTGTGTGTGTGTTAGGAGAAGGTATTGCATTATCTGCTTGTGAATGCATTTCTCAAGAATCTTGGAGAGGGGAGACAGTATAGCAACTGGTCTGAAGTTTGATATATCAGAAGAATTACCTCCTTCATGTATGGGTAATGTGTATAAAGTTTTCCATATTGATGGAATGTATGATTCAGAGATAGATCGGTTTATCATGATGTATACTGGATAGGCTAGGGGTTCAGCAGCTATATGTAGGAAGTAAGAGGGTAGGTTATCAGCTGAGAGGGAACAGGGTTTGAGTTTAGAGAGTAGGGATTTAATATGTTTAGTTGAGACGGATGTAAGAGAGAAAGAGTTAGAAGGAGAAGGAGGGAAAGATGAGAAAGTGGGGTTTTTAGTATTTTTAATAGTGGGGAGGTCATTGATTTTGGTAGTTACTGAGTTAATAAAATGATTGTTAAATTAGTGGCGGTTTCTTCAAAAGTTTTATTTGGGCATGGGTTAGGAGGGGAAGGGTTTCCTGGATGCAGTATATGATTGACTGAGTTCCAGAATTTTTTAGGGTCAGATTTTAGGGTAGTGGGAGGGTTTGCATAGAAGTTGATCCTGTCTTTGTTGATAATTATTTTATTTGATTTCTAAGTTCTTTGTAAGTCTGTAGGAGAGAAGGGGTCTTAGTTTTGGTCCATAATTTCAATATCTTGTCATGTCGTTTCATCAAGGCTCTAGTATGCTTGGTCAGCCAAGGATCACTGCTTGCTTTGATTCTGATAGTACGGAGGGGAGCTAGGGAGTTGAGGATGTTTAGAAAGGTAGAGTTGAAAGAGTGGACAGCCTCATCTAAGGGGAGTGTAGTGAGATGGGACCAGTTAATATTAGAGAGTTGGTCTATGAGAGAGTCTGGACTAAAGGATGAGGTTTTGCAGGAGGTGATAAACCTGAAAGGTCTGGTGAAATGAGGAGTGTGTCTAGTTACTATGATAGGGCAGTGGTCACTAAGGGAATTTGGTAGAGTGTGAGGGTTGTGGTAATTTTGGGGATGAGACACCAAAATCCAACCCAGGAGAGACTGTGCCAGGTGTGACTTGTTAATATGGGTAGGGGAAGTGATTAGTTCCTCAAATCCATGTAGGTTGATACAAGAGGTAGTACGGGGAGTTTGAATTGTAAGCCATTCTATGTTTACATCCCCTAGAATAATGGTTTCATTACGGATGGTCTGTGAGAGGTGGTATAGGATATTCTCAAGTATACTAAGATTATCACCGGGGGGGTGTAGATTGCTACAACACTTATGGTAGTAAAGTTGTTAAGTTTAATATTGGTAAGTAGGGGTTCAGCTGTAGAGAAAGTGGGTAGAGGGAGGTTTGGGTGGTTATTGAGAGGTAGTCATGAAAGAGTATGGCTACCCCTCCTCCTCTTTTCTTTTGTCTATCAAGTCATAAGATGTTATAGCCAGGTGGGGTAATTCACTCTCTTTATTATATGGTTTCAGCCAGGTTTCAGTTAGGGTGACTATATCAGGGGTATAGTTAGCTAACCAGGCCTGGAAGTCCTGTACTTTATTTACTACACTCCTGAGGATGATAGAGCAGAAAGATACTTGCTTTTTTAAGGGGGTGAGGTTAGTAGATGTTTGTACAAGAGGATTATTATTTATGGTAGGTTGGGAGGGGCCTGGGTTAGGATGGATGTCTCCTGATAGTAGTGGTGGTTTAACCATTAAGTAGTTGTTCTGACGATTAGCTCATTTAGATAATTAAAAAGACATGGTGACTTTTCTTCATATAAGTATGGGTTCTATTCCTATGCTGCTAACTTATTTACTAATGTTTATAATATACCCAATTCTAAACTTTGTAGATGTATATCAGTTTTCCATCATATAATGACATAATTTCAAAAATCCACTATAGTTGTGTATCACTGGTGGCTATAGTGCCTAGGCCGCAGACTGACTACGCATTTTGTAATAATCCATTATACCATAACAGTATCGCCTACTCTAGCTTTATATGTCTGAATAGTAACAGATAAATAATTTCTTTACTTCATTCCCCCTAATAAAGTATATGTTCTTACTACAGTCCCATTTGTTTAAGCCAAGAGGAATGTCTGCCTGACTGATTACATATATGTTTTCAGTTATGTAATGATAGTTATTTCTTTAGCTTATAATGTCCAATAAGTGTCAGAAGTTTCTGTATTCATTTGTTATCCACAGGGATACAGATAAAGACATGTAGTACCTGTTTGTTTAGAAGAAATACATGCAGTGTACCATCTGTGTAACTTACTCCTACTTACTGTTTTTTTCTGACCTTTGTCTGTCATGTATTGTGATATTTGTTCTATGGGTATATCTGTTGTGATGGCCTTCTCCTCCTCTTTCCCTATCTTTACCTTTCCATCTATTCTTAAAAATATAAAAAAGGGCCTATTCCGCACAAAAAAACATTGCCCATACCCCTCTAACTTTCCCTCTGATTTTCCTATTCCAACATCCTTCTTGTGTGCCCCTCTTGTTCACTCATACCCCACATCTTCTTTTCTATCTCCCACTTTCCTTAGGTGTGTACATTACCTGTGTTACCCCATGCGAGTCCCACAACCATTGTTAGTTAATGTTAGCAGTGGCAATGTGCCATGATTGCCCTTCGCCTTTATTAATTTTTTTACTAGAAAATGTACAGATTCTGTGGAATCCGTTAAGTGCTAGCTTGTATATTTTTATAGTAATAGATATTCCATAGCTGTCCTTAAGCTTACTGGAGAGATTCTGTTATGGATATTTTAAGACTGTCAGGATGCTTGAATTGTGAGATTCTTTCTATAACTTTGTTGATGTACATCACGATTTGACAATGATTTTTCATTACTTATGGATTGATTGCAAGTAATGTACAGTGGTCCATTACCACTGAGATATTCCATTGTGTGCCGAGATATTCAGAGTTCACTGTGGTACATTTACATATTACATTGTTACCGACAACTTTGCCACTAATTTCGGCATAATGTGCCAGATTCCACAAGCTTTACGGAATTTGACGCTACATCTACACTTGGTCAAATCTTTCTGAGTGAACAGGCAAAACAAAAAATGTGGGAGGGATGTTCCTGGATACAGATCTTGTACACAGTATAAGAGTTCATGAATCTGGTTCTTAAGTTTATCATGACATACATGTTATTGTTTGATTAGACAATGATGTATGGCACCTGCTATGAAATGCCTAAGGTTGAGAAGAAGATATGAATCCTCAATTGTTTCAATATCCTGCACTAAACTTGAGATTGCTGCCTGTTGTGCCACACACACACACACACACACACACACACACACACACACACACACACACACACACACACACACACACACTGTTCAATACAAAAGTTCTGAAGTTTGAAATATTTATTCCTTCAGCAGTTGCCTTTCAATCCTATGCAGCATAAAAGCATTCCATATACATGTCAACAAACATATATTTACATATACATTTAAAGAAAGAAAATGTGTGTGTATGTATGTGTCTGTGTATTCACATACATAGTACACCAAACTCCCAGATGTAAATGTAGAAATGAAAAATGAAAATAAATCCCAAGGAGCCAGAAACCTTCGTAGCGTCTAAGCACAACTGCTACCACTTCAATATGTGAGTTACCAATGTGGATCCTTCACAAAGTTCCTATTGATGTTATTCCTCCAGGTACACAGCAAAGGCAAAGCAGAAACCAAAACAGGAACCAAGTACTCCGACAGTTCAATGCTTGGAACAAATGAGTAAACTGTAGTATGTATCATAAAATGCTTTTAGCATGCTTTTAAGTATATGTAAGAATTTTTATAGATTCATACAATGGTTTGTAATATATTTACTGAATCCATCATACATTAGTTTGCATAAGTATATTTTGTAATTGTTTATACATATATCTATACATTAGTTTTAGTATCTTCAAAGTCTGAATGATATGTATTAGTATCATGATGTGGTTTTATTAGCTTTGTTTTGCTTACACAGTTTTTAGCGAATATGCACTGATGATAATATTATAAGTACAATGTTTACTGTGGTAGTTATGTTTCCTCACTTCCTGTTGGCTTTTGAATAGAGGAAGTGAGAATGATACTAGCATTGTTCATTGCAGTTATCATGATACATCACTTCCTGTTGGTCTTTGGTACAGGAAGTGATGCTTATTTTGGAGGGAATTTTGAAAGTCAGTTTTCATGATACATCACTTCCTGTTGGTTTTTGATACAGGAAGTGATGTTGATTTTGGAGGGAATTTTGAAAGTTGTCATTAGATGCTTAGTTTATTTAAACCAGGATTATTGTATGGCTGTCTTTGTCTGAAGAAGCGGTGATAAGTCCCGCGAAAGCGCTCATGATTTTTAACTAATAAATGAATAAGTTTTATGATCCTCCTCCTTGGGATTTATTTTCAGTATTCACATACATATATACATACGAATTCACTTTATAATCTCGAAATACTGAAATCTCGAATTTCAGTATCTTGAGACTATAAATAAAGCTGAACATTCACAATATCGAAACCCCAAAAGCGTGAAATTCAAAATCGCGACTTTTAAATACACCCTCCACCATACAAACAAACATGCATACACCTTCCAACCCACACTACAACCAACCAACAAAACACACACAAACACAACAACACAAATACACGCACCTACCCTACATATAAGAAGGGGTCAAGCCCCTCTGCACCCCACCCCATACCCGCTACTTATATATACTAACTCCGAGGTCACACTAAAAAGGCAAAGACACTACACCCACCACTACACACTCTACATTCCCCATGCACAAACACACATCACATACGTACAAACACCACCACTCTCAAAACTTACACATTTTTACCTACCTACCCCTAAAACTTCCCACCACACTCAGATACACTCAAATCCCTACCCAAAACCTTTAAAAAAACAACACGTACCTGAATCTCCAGATATATCCACACAACATCAGGTAACACATACTGACAGCACACCTTACGTTACAAACACAGCAAATCCCACGTAGCACTTCACCACAACCGCGGATTCCACAATTCAGATTCGGTCAAGTGCAGTTTCGCTCAACTGCACTTTCGGCACTTTCGTCTCGAGATACTGAAATTCGAGATTTCAGTATTTCGAGATAGTAAAGTCCTTTCATACATACATACATATATATATATATATATATAGAGAGAGAGAGAGAGAGATAATATATAGATATATATATCTATATATATAGATATAATGTATATATATATATATATATATATATATATATATATATATATATAGGTCTACTTACGATGACTGAAACACCCAAATGTTGATAGCAATAACTTTGACCACAAAAGGTCAACGATGCAAATGTTGACAGTCAACTGCACATGCACGAGGAAAATTCTCACTGCATGCAAACAAAAACTTATATATTTACTCCGGATAACACAGGATAAACTTAGCTGTAGAAAACTGCCTGAGTGAAACATCAGTCAGTCCAAACAATGGGCTGGATTCAATAAACTCTGTGGAATTCGGTGGATTGTACTGAGGTCCGAGGAAAATTTACTGCAAGTCAAGTAATATGCAAATATTTCTCAGTATAATGAACATAATTACAACCAGTGATGTCAGCACAACTACAGTCAGGTATTGTAAAATAATCATCCTCTTCTTTTGGCTTTTTCCCAGTTAGGGGTCGCCACAGTGGATCACCTGTCCGCTCATGATTGGCAGTGAAGTTTTACAGTGTCGAGTTGCCAGCCCGGCACACAACTTTCCAGGTAAGGTACACACACGCACTCACTCATGCCTAGGGCTAATTATAAGTATCCAATCCACGTACGCTATGTCTTTGGGATGTGGGAGGAAACCGGAGCACCTGGAGGAAACCCACATGACCACAGGAAGGACATGCAGACTCCACACAGAAGTCACCCCAGCCGCGGATTGAACCAGAGAACCTGTTGCTGTGAGGCAGCAATGCTAACCGCTGTACCACCGCGACCACCCTGTATTGTAAAATAATCATATTCCAAAGAAAAATTGTCCATAAAGTGATATGTTTGCATTATCAATGTACATGTACGTGAAAGGAAGACAGACTTAACAGAACATGTCAATAATATGTGGAAAACACTGACTGATGACAAATTTGTATTGGCAATAGTCTGGTAAAATCACAAATATCTGCAAAATGTTGCGAATATCATTGCAAAATGCAGAGGTATACACACACACACACACACACACACACACACACACACACACACACACACACACACACACACACTGATCCATTATCACTTGTGGAATTCATTGTAATCTTCAAAAATTTAAATAAAAAAATATTAATTATAACTAAGTGGCATCTATGACCACATCACCAATGCTAACCTTAACTAGCAATGGGAGCAGGACATGTGTAGGGAAAACAAGTAACACACACATACACATAGAAATAGGGTGATACCAAAGCAGATGTGGAGTGAGCAAAGCAGATGTGGAGTGAGGGTGAAGAAGAGGGGCACACACAAGGGATGATTGAATAGGAAGGTCAGAGGGAGAGTCAGAGGGGCAGGGACAATTTTTTTATTTGCAGGAATAGGCTCCATTTTTTTTGAGAATAGATGGTATGGAAAAAGATGTGGGAACAAACATATAGTATGTATCATAAGTCATGACAGACAAAGGTCAGTAATATAAGGTGAGGTTTGGCTTTATTGGTCTGAATTTATCCATAAAGACATAAAAAGTAAAACGTCATGGACATTCAGAAGCCATGTAGATGAAACACTTGATGTCCTTAAGGGGTCATTTGCATATATCCCATGGGCCTTCATTTAAGGAGGTTTACGGTATCACACCGTGTAAACTATAGCTTGGTTGGGTTTTTCTTGCAGTTTTTACTGAATGGTTTGTCTGTGTGACCTTTTTTACTTTTTTTGGATACATAAATAGGTGAGGTGCAAAAACAACACTCATATGGACTATACAACATGGGCTAAGTAAAGATGACAAACAGGGTAGGGGTGCATATGAGCCATGGTGCACCTCAATGATGCATTACATGCCAGTATACAAAGCAGTGCTGTGATGTTGCCAACAAGAAGATACTCTGGAACTTTCTGTAGAATGCCCATAAGAAATGGAGATCAATGAATGTGTCCTCTGTTGACAAGAAAATGATCTAAGAGAATAGTTGTTTGATTGGACAGACATTAAGATCAATTAAAGAAATAGACTGTAGACAGTCAATAAAACCCAAAAGTTAGAAATTTGATAAAAAAATGAACACAGCAATTAGGACTGCTTATAGAAATACATGTGATATAACAGAAGTAAATAGGATATACTATGTGCAGCTAAATTAATAACAGATAAAGTCGTACCACAAAAACACAGGGCGGTAAGGGAAAGGAAGGGAAGAAATCAAATGCCATCATGGAAGTACTGAACAGAGAAAACTATAAAGCAATTAAGACAAGAAGTGTCGCTGGTAAAAGAATACGGAAGAGAGAATGGAACAACAACAATGCTCAGAAAGATAGATGTGAGAAAAGCAATGTGCAATATCAGAACAGAACATGATCCATTGTGCACTATCACAAATAATAAACTAAAAATGTTAACACAAGCAAAAAAACTTAGAAGATATGCTGATAAATATAAATAAAAAGTTAAAAATAAGTAATTTATTTATGGCCCCCAAAAAATAGAGAGAGAATTGGGAAACAAGCAAAAAGGAATTGAAACACCACCGAAAAAAGAAGTAATATATGAAGATCTGGTGGAGCATAACAAAGATGCTGAATGGATAAAAGAAGTAAAAAAAAGAATAAGTTCAGATGTACATGATATGAAATGGGGTTAAGTAACTGCCAGAGAAATTGAAAGAAAGTTAAGAAAAGCTCCTAACTGGAAAACCCCAGGCCCAGATGCAGTACCAAACTTCTGGCTAAAAGTATTAACAGCTATACATATTTAGATGAAAACTCAATCATGACAATAGAACAAAAGGGTAATGAAAGAAAGTCATGTTGAACAAAGGATAATTTGTTGTTAAATAAAGTCATAATGGAGAACTGTAAACTTGGGAAGAACCTAAGTATGTCATGGATAGACTACAAAAAAGCATTTGACAGTATCCCACATTCATAGATAAAACGGTGCTTAAAAATGTGTAGGATACACCCTACCGTGATTGATTACATTACAATGACCATGAAATGGTGGAGAACCACTTTGCAGTTAAGCAGTGATAAAAGACAAATTATTATTCCAGGGATAACAATTTCAAAGAGAGATATTCCAGGGCGACTCTTTGTCACCGCTGCTATTTTGTCTTGCCCTTAACCCATTAAGCTGTCTACGTAGCAGATTAGGTCATGGCTACAATTTGCTCCCCTAAAACAACAATGTGTAGACTTCTCATCTTCCTTTTCTGGATGATTTAAAACTGTATTTCATCATATGAGGAACTGAAAGCACAACTGCAAGTAGTCAAAAATTTGTAGATGTTATAAGAATGTCATTTGGTCTTAAATAATGTGCAAAAGCAACCTTTAAAGCAGGAAAGCTGCAGATCCAAGAAAACATCAGCCTGGGACAGGAATGTGATATAAAAAAACTTGAGCAAGTGAAGGTATAGAAAATATTTAGAAACCGATGAATCATCAACAATAAAACATGAACAAATGCAAATAAAAGAAGGGAATATTTTAGAAGACTAAAAAATTAATACTAAAAACAGCACTGATATCTAGGACCAAAATCCAAACTCTAAACCAATTTGCTCTTCCTGTCCTAGCTTACATTTTTGGAGTGATTGCCTGGCCTTAAATGGTGTTGATTTGGTTTGGCAGGAAAACAAGAAGGATGTGCCATGCTTATCAAATGATTTATAAAAAAAAATCAGTGTATACTAAGACTATATATTCTCTCTTCTGAAGGAGGCTTGGGCCTCCACAAAATCAATTACATGTACAGATCTGTAGTTGTTGGACTGCATACATATCTGCTGACCTCACAAGACCCAAACTTAGTGAAAGTTTAAAAAAAAGAGAATATGTCTAAAATGACTTCCCTGCTTAGTTTAAGAGATGCATATCAGTGTCAAGCAGGAATGGAAATCAAACCAGAAGTAGATAAAAATCGAAAGGAACTGAATTTCCCATAAAACAAAAGGAAGAATATAAGGTGAAGGATCAGATGAGAAGGCAAGAAATGTGGAAAATACATAAATATAGTTGCAAGTATAGAAAATTCTTGAAACAACCTCATCTTGATCAAGATCGAACACAGGAATGGTTACACAGAGGTGAATTTAAACCAAAGATGAAAGGTTAATATAGGTGGCCCAAGATAGTGGACTATGTACACGTTGGTTTACAAAGTCCATTGAACATGTGGGAGAAGCAGACAAATGTAGGTTTTGTAAAACAGAACTGGAAACAGTTGCACATCTTGTTGCTGGTTGTGATATACTAATGGCAGAAGGACAGTATACTGAAAGGCATAACAGTGCGGCAAGACCATTGCATCATTATAGAAAATGATGAAGTTTATATCAAATGAGATCACCCATTACCAACAGTTCAAAAAATAGATGCAAGAAAATGAGATATAGTGGTCCATGAAAAGAAGACAGAAGTACCATTGATAACTGAAATTGCTACACCCACTGACTACAGTGTCTTATGCACAGAGAGACACAAAGTCATAAAATACCAGGATTTGTAGGCAGAAACAAGGACAATGTAGAAGAAGAATACCCAGACAGTTCCAATAGTAGTAGGAGCAATGGGTCTTATAATAAATAATTTACAGTCATAATTAGATATGTTACAGATGCATGTAACTCCATATGAATTGCAGAAGGAGTCAATACTGGGCATATTGCGGTTGCTTCTAAGAGCACTTCTGGCTAACATTAAAGATTAAAACAGTACTAATTTCATGAGCTTTAATCATGCTTTGACTTAGGAATGTGGTCCATTCCTGTCATGGTATTAGAAACCAAAAAGACTTAGAGAAATTAAAAGGGGGCCCACATAAGGAGATGATTATGCTGACAGCATATGTCAATTGACCTTCTCTGAATTCAAGCACTCTGTAAAATTATATAAAATAGTCCATGTCTTCTACAGTAGTGTGACATATAAAACAACATATGTGATATGAAAAAGATGCCTCTATTCATAAGACATGGAATAACATCATAACTTGTGACGTGTAGAAACTGTATGTGGGACTTGAACCCATTATAGTGGATATCAAACCAGTGGAAAACCAACCACAATGTCATTGTAACACTCAATCAGTACAATCTGAATGCAATAACATATTCATCATAACATATGTGTAAATCAATAATGTTGGATAGCTGTCAGACACAACCATAGTTCGTAAGACACATTCTAAAAATGACATGTACTGTCAATAGATGTTATGCAACTCGTGCTTAAACAGAAAACCTGTGGAAAACAAGCAGTCATGGTAATATAAACTGTTATGCATGACTAGCTACATATCAAGACAATCAGTGGTGAGCGCTCAATGCTATCCCCACTTGGTCTGTATGAGATGAAATTCAGTGATAACTACTACTATGTTACTCTTAGGAGAAAGTATCTGTACAGTACTGTCATATACATTTTGTATTGCAGATAAATTTCCCTAAAAACATCAGTTTAAATATGCACAAGTACATTTCTATGAAGTAATAATTCCACAGGTCTGTAAGGAGAGAAATATATCGCACCACAGCAAATGCCAGCATGTGCCACATTACCTTTAAAGCTACCTGCCAGTCATGTATACCAGAAAGTCAGACCAGCTATATGCACACAGTTTTTAAGTCCCATTTGTGACATACATAATTAATGAGGTTCATTAACATTCAAGGTTTTGGAATACCATTTGTATACATCTGCATAAGTTCTTGAAATCTGGAGCATTAGCCAATAGCTTGGCGCAACAAGAAGGTACTCCATGTAAATTCCCAATAGATATCATGGCTACTGTAATGAGGCTTTGATGTGTCTGAGTACTGCACTGGACTGAAGAGGTGACTACCCACATGCTGACCGACTATGCTGGAGTAGAGCATTGCATGAGACCAAGACCACAGAACTTAGCAATGATCAACATCTGTAGCCAGATTGCAAGAGAGCACCAATGTCACACTGGAATCTACTGAACTGGAGTGCAGGTTTGCTACTGTTATGATGACCTGCATCTGAGGGTCACTGAGGATATTCACCGGAGGATCACCAAGGTGTAGGGACAGCCAGCAGATGCCTATAGTAAGTGTCATAATTCCCAGTGTATCCGCACAGTCTAATAGAAATCATACATATAGCTGTGACCCATGTGCCATTAATGTTCCTTTTAAACTTATAACTTAGCTGTTCTGACAATTAGCTCATCTGAGTAATCAAAGGCAAGGTGATTGTTTCACCCTTAATTATGGGTTTGATTCCCATGGTGGTTATTTCTTTAATATTGTTTTTGATGTACATAGTATTAAACATAAAGCATGTTTTTTCCAACTTATACAGTACATCATTTTATGCATCCAGTATGGCCTTGTTTCATTGACACTTATAGCACCTAGGCCATGGCCCACTGATGACTATTTATTTCTCCATTATCCATAATCCTCCAAGGCTATGACACGGTGTACTGCTGTATGTGTGAATACTGAATCACCAAGGGCTGCATTAGTCCACTCTGCTAAGAAAATGAATATTATTGTTAAACACGCATTTGTTGAACACATTAGTGTAAGACCACTGTAGGTTGACATGTCTGACAGATGTTGTACATTTTAAAACTTACTGCAATCTGGCATTTACACACCTCGAGTGTTGCTGGAGCATGATGGCCTATAGCATGTCATTGTAAGACGGTTGTGTATTCCTCTGTTATCTGCAGGGTTACAGAAGCACACATCCAACAGTAGTTTGTTATGGGGGAGTTCTTGTGCTGTGTATTACTTCAAAATGTAAGCAATAGGCCAGCATGCATATATTGTGGCTAAATGTGGATTCAGATCGAGGTAAGGGATAGCTTTCATTAAACATTTTTCTGTGTAAATGTTTTGAAAAAGCTTTTATAGATACCTGCTTGTTCATGTTTACAGTATGTAGTACATTCTTACATCTATAGCATTTATTTTTTTGGATTACTTTGAATATCTCCATTATCCATAATTTTTCTGGCAACAGCAGCTATGTTACTATAGCTTTATGTTAAGGCTTTGACCATAGTGGGATATTTCTGTACACTCAGAACTAGCTGTCAACCAATCATGGATACATCTCAACATATTCAGAAATAATCAGTGGCAATCGGGGGACACATTTTCCATTTTAGTACTATTACTGCATGGCAGTATACAGGAATGTGGCATATTCTAATATTGCCATAGTTAATATATTGTATACCTCTATCATTATTTATTAAGTGCACTTCACCACTCTTCTCTTAGTGTTATCTGCAGGGAGTGAGAGGGACAAATATACACTTTGACTCTAAGTCAGGGACATCCCCATATATCAAGGACATTTGTGATGTATAATTTGTAATGTAGCCATACGTAGATATTTCCTGATGTCCTGCCTAACCTACATGTTGATGTATGTGACGAACAGGAAGTCTGGTATAGTGTCTGTTAAGAGCAGCTATGTGTCCTATGAAAGTGTTACAGAGTCTGAGCTCTGAAATGTTAGAGATGTGTTTTTTGTTTTGACCACTGTGTTGACATGCAGTCAAGCTTGCATGTTTTGGTTTAAAAATCAGAGCACATAGGAAAAGTTGGATTGTAGCTTAACTATCTTGCAATGTGGAAGCCCTGATCTGTGTTATTACTCCATCCCTGCAGAGCTATACCTTTGATTTGTTTAACTGCATTGACACCATACAATCACAACCAAGATGGATTATCTATGTGGGTATGTTTCAGGGTTATAGTGTGAACAAAGTAGACAGCTGCAGGTTTGAATATCTTGCCTCTAATCTGTGTTCACTAATCTTTCCATATGTAATGTATTTGTGTGACACAGCAAAACATGAATATGCAGAGACTGTATTGTTATTTAAAATAAAGGGTTGAGAGCATGTGCTGCTTTCTGTATTATTTTATACATACCTAGTTTTTGCCATTTATACCTGCTTTGAACCTTTTACAGGTGATGAAGACAGAGCGTTGTACATCAAGTGGATGTACAGACTGAAGTAGCATTGGAGGGAGAGAGGTATGTTTTATACTCTTTCACATTATTTTACCTACAAAAGATCAGAACATTGTTAAATGACTGGCTTGGTTTGCATCTCCATGCATGATCCTATCAAGGCAAAACTACCCAACATGCATCTGCAAAGTAACTGCAATAGTCCTAAATTTCCTGTGCTTACCAGTATGTATTTCACACAAAAAGTTTACATATGAATTAAGAGCAGGGCAAATTTACTGAAGTTAATGTTGTTAATTGTATGTCACAACCTAGATGACAATCAGTTACATACAATACAATTGTGCTTTTGCAACTGTGGTGCTTAGTGATTAGCTGCTGTGTTGTGCCTACTATGCATTTTTATGTTCTGAATGATTGTCTGCTGTTGGAAGGCTATAGTTAGCATGTTTTCAGTAAAGTATGGATAATACTTTTACTTACAAGACTTGTGATGCTTTGTTTACAACACACTTGTATCCTGTGATTAGGAATTGCTGTGTACATAGCCACTCCTTTTCTTTATTTATATGTGCCTCATACATAATCACTAATCAGCATTGTACTGTTTGCATTTTGCAGATGAGTACATATGGATTGCTAAAAACTATATGCATCGCATTGATACATTAGTAGATGGACAGTATTGTTTCTAAGACATAACTTAATGTTTTATGTCACATGCTGTCACTGTGTCTATGATTATTCATTTATTCTAGGGAGAGGGTGCTGCATTCCAAATATTTGCTGTTGTTGTGCAGCCACTGGCCATGTTGCACTGCTCATCTCATTTGCATGTAATTCAATTTTCCCACTGATTTTTCATCTCACTATATCTTTTTTATGCAAATAGGTTATTTGGTGTCTGTTAACATGGCTCATTACTTACACCTCGGTTACACTTGTGAGTGATTCACATATTCACATACTGACAAAAATGTGTGAACCACACATCCAAGACAGGAAACCTGGCCTTGCAAACATTCTAAAAGTATGTTGGTCAATGTAGTGTAGTATATCCCATGTCATGATCTTTATTTGTGTTATGTAGGCTGACTGTGTATGTTTGTCATGCATAATAATGGCTAGTTAATGTTTGTTCCAGAAATAGCAGGATTTACACAAATAAGTTGTGCTATGCATGCCACTGCCATGCACTGAAGTAACCTGCTTATATTCTGTAATGGATATAGTGGCCATGACATGGACTTCTATTGAACTGATCCATAAATATAGATAGTAGGACATTGGGAATGTGTTGCACACATGAATATCTACCAGCAAGCCTCAGCTGTTTTTATTATAATCTTTCTAGGCCATATCATCTCAGAATGAGTTTTAATGACACTTATACAATATGGTGATATACCTTTCTTCTCATATACAGGGATTATGTTGAAGGCATCATAATGCATGTCTGTTGCATTATTTTTATTCACAATTTGTATTTCATGACAGCTATGGTTTGCACAGGAATGTGCAACCAAGTAGACAAGTGGTTGTCATCATTATTGTTTGGATTCATGTCTTACATCCCATATGGTGGTAGATTTGACTAAGGACATACCTTATTTTAATATATCACACAGAAAGTTTTCCACATGTGTATTGTGTCATAATGGGTATGTTATGCACTCATATAGTTGCAGTACTGCATATGATGTACTTTCTTTCTTCCTATGTGATTCCCCTTGAAAGAACATGTTACCCATGACTGCTCTCCTATCAGAAGCCAAAGATGAGCTCATGCCAGATCACTGCCTGAGTCCTTGGATTCTGATGATGCTGATGACCATGATGGAGATGATAATAATGATAACAAGGAAGGACTTGAACCTGCACATGCCATCATCCCTGCACACCCCAAAGGAGGCATCAACCACTACCACCTGATGTCTTGTGGACACTGATGAGGGACCTGATGAGAAATGTTTTCCAGGGTATGGCATGGGCCATGCTGGACTCATTCAGGGAAATAGCCCACAAGATCATGTGTGGTGTTCAGCCCTGTTAGGGCAGGCCCTCAGAACCACTGGTATTGTCTGTGAGATCAACTTGTGTAATGCTGCCACCATGGTGTTTGCCATTTGAGCAATTAGACTGTACAGGCCCACTTGTGCAGACATAGCATATTGCTGCCATGCTTATGGGATACACAATCCAACTGTAGAATGTAGATGTCATCTGACATTTTGCATTATGTTGCACCTGGTGAATGGCACATATTAACACGACACATACAGCATTCATGTTGTCATAAATTGTTGCACTTAATGTATACATTGCTCCATGTGGGAAGGTGTGATACTTCTTATGTGTGTGTGTGTGTGTGTGTGTGTGTGTGTGTGTGTGTGTGTGTGTGTGTGTGTGTGTGTGTGTGTGTGTGTGTGTGTGTGTGTGTGTGTGTGTGTGTGTGTGTGTGTGTGTAATTCTATTCATGCAGTGCAGCATAACGTTGTTATGCCAAATACACTGTGGCCCTGTATGTCACAGTTACAGATTCTGCGGTTCACATGCTGCTTCTTCTACAAAAGTTCCACTGTATACATGTGTGGGATTTACAGCAACTCACAAATAACATTTTGCCCATAGTTCACAAATAAAACAGTGAGATGGGGGGGGGGTTGTGGCTTGTTATGTCATGTTTATTCAACATCAATACATGTCCTTTCCCCTGTGCTTTGTATGACACTGTTGTGCCTGCTGTCAAACTGTCATACTGGATTTGTGTGTGGCATGTATTGGCAATAATCTTATATCATCTAAGCGTGGCTGCTATATATGGGCAGTCCTCCTTTACATAAGGCATAGGCTGCCACTGTAGCATTCTTGTATATACAGTGGGATTAATGATTTATATAGCAACATTCAAGTATGCCTTCTTTGACTTATGTTACATTTCCACATGCATTGCTTATTCACATACATGCCCATATTTCAGTGACTTGTGTACATATGCACTGATTTATGTACATGTCTCTGCACATATTCTGATCTATACAGAAACCCCATTGTAGCTTGGGCTGTGAACATTGATTGAATCCATATTTACATGCTATACTGTTGTTTAAAACGCTGTCCATTGCTCAGTCATACCCATGGACAGTGATATATATATTATCGTAGGTATTTATTCTACATTTTGTTGTACACTGGCATGACAGCATATATGTGTATGCTATACCATTTCTTAGCTTGTGTATCCATGATTCCTGATGCTAGATGACTGCACATTACTGTGTGTGTGTGATTTGTAAATGGCCATGTTTAGTTCGGTCAGCAATGCAGTATGCCCATGTGACATACATTTGCCATTTGTTTCAATGTAGCTTGGGTTGACTTCAATGCCATCCAGTGTGGTTAACACTTACATTTGCAATGTGTCCCCCTTACAAGGTGTTGTCCTACTTTCTCAGTTGCCTAGTTAGCTTTGCTGGAATGTCCTCCTTCCCGTGGGCCCGTGTTGTCCACCTCTCTTCCCCCTTTATAGGTTTGGCATATATCTTGCCCATATGCATGGTATATTTTAACCTTCCTTTCCATTATCATCCATTACCATATACTTCCATTGTTACAAGGCCAGCTTGAGCCAACTCTTCGGCCATTATACACATGTAGGATATAAGCACACAAGTTGATTGCTAGTGCATGCATTACATCCTTGTTCCTGTTATACTTGTGTTATGTGTTACCCAGAAAAATGTATGTCTATATATATATATATATACATATATATATATATATATATATATATATATATATATATATATATATATATATATATATATATATATATATATATATATATATAGGAGCGCTACAGAATCCTGAAAGCCCAAAATCCTGAAAACTCAAAATACTGAAAACTCAAAATCCTAAAAACACACAGGATACCAACACTTACTATATTCCAGCAGAAGTACATACAGAAAGAAATAAAACACACACTATAGTACTGTTCTACAAGTATAACCAGGGGGGCCTGCACCCCACACCCCCTGCTACTTAAATATATTAACTCCAAGATTGCACTTAGTGTAGTGAAGTGCAATCTCGGAGTTGATATATTTAAGTAGCAGGGGGTGTGGGGGGCACAGCCATACAGTTGAAGAGTAATATGTTTCTGTATGTACTTGTACTGGAATATAGTAAGTGTGTATGTATAGATATATATATATATATATATATATATATATATATATATATATATATATATATATATATATATATATATATATATATATATATGTATGTGGGTCTACTTTGTTTCATTGAATCTCATTTCACTGAATTTCATTTCACCCCGACCACTTCACTGAAAACTCAAATTACTGAAAACTCATTTCACTGAATCTCATTTCACTGAACTGCAGTTAGTATAAATGGCATTGTGTAGAGTACTGTAAGGGAAGTAAAAGGTATATGCCCTTTTCTCCACTGTAGGGCGATCCTGGAGTTAGTATATATAGTTAAGGGTGTGTGGTGGGTGGCCTAGCTCCCCCACCTAGTTTGGTTTTATATTATATTTCACTGAAAACTTCAAAACAATATATTTTAAACCATAGACATGCATACTTACAACACCAATGACTAACTCTTTCCAGAGTACATATTGTCTTCTGGAGAGAGTTAGTCATTAGTGTTGCAACTATGCATGTGTATTGTTTTGAAGTTTTTTGTAAAACACAATATAAAACAAACAAGGTGGGGGGCTATGCCCCCACACCCCGAATATGGGGGCTGTGCCCCCCAATTATATATACTAACTCCAGGATTGCACCACATTGGGGAAAAGAGCATTATACCTTTTACTTGCCTTACAGTACTCTACACAGTGCCATATATACTAGTTCAGTTCAGTGAAATGAGTTTTCAGTAATTTGAGTTTTCAGCGATGTGGTCGGGTTGAAATTAAATTCAGTGAAATGAGCTTCAACGAAACAAAGTAAACTCATATATATATATATATATATATATATATATATACATTTCTTTCTGATAGGTTCCTGTTAGGCCAATAAAAGTCACACATATATGTGTATACCTCTGTGTTACCTCAGACATGGTATATGTCTGTGACATGTATTGCATTACACATCAGTCTGGGTTGTGTAAGGAGCAACCAGTCTGTTGCTTTGCTACAGTACTGATGTCTGGTACTCTGCTTGGTTGTTTTCCTTTCACATGCATGGTGGTAAGTTCTAATCTGTCTTCTGCTGGTCTTCATAGCATTTCATGGCCTGCATTTGGCCATCTGTGCAGCTGCTTTTCACCATTGCTGGTATGCATCCCTACCCTGATTTCCATTGCCCATGATGCTGAGTGTGCTGTCTGTGTACATCACCTTTCCTTTATATTTGTTTCTTCTATTTTTCCCTCTTCATCCTCTTTTCCACTCTATCTATTCTCTCTCCCCCCCAAAAAATGGGGCCTGTTCCCACGAAAAAAAAACTACACATGCCCCTCTGACTGCCTCTCAGATTTTCCTCCTCAAACATACCTGTTGTATGTCCCTCTTCTTCACCCGTACCCCACATCTGCTTTTCTATTTCCCTAGTTCCTTGGGTGTGTGCCTTACCTGTGTTCCCACACATGTCCTGCAACCATTGTCATTTGCTGTTACCCCTAGAGAAGTGGCCATGATAGCCCTTCACCTTTATTAGTTTTTTAAGAGAAATTTTACAGATTCTATCAGATTCCGTGCTTTCCTGTGAAAGTATTTTACTTGTTCCTGACTTACGGAAACATCTGTATTTGTTTGAGGACCTATTGGAGCACAGCATGGTTTATGAGGCACTTTTCATGAATTACAGGGTGGCTGTGACTGTTAGACAGTGTGCTGATGCTGCTAGTCAGTTCTGTTTTGCACCTATATATTCTAACTTCACAGAGGCATAGTTGCATATTACAGGATTGCCCGCACCTTTTGTGCCGATATTGGCTAATTGAGCCAAATTCTGTGAACATTACAGAATTCGGCCTATTGTGTTTTGGAATAAGGCATAAGTGCACTGGATATTTATTTAACATACCAAACTCAGTCACATATGTGCTTGATTTTTGATAGTTTTTGGGATTGTGTCCATTCTCAGTTCACCAATGTCTTTCACTGGTGCACTGCATCGTGCACAACCTTGTTTTGGAATCTGGGCCAAATTGTGAAGCACATGTATCCACATTACCAAAGTGTTTAGCATCACTTTACCCACATAATCATTTAGGCACACAATTATGCTACCCATGAAAAACATAAAATGAGACATGCACTGCATAACCGAAAGAGATACACACACACACACACACACACACACACCCTGAAGGTCTGATTACTAAAAATAACCACAAATTCACATCTAAAATGAATTAATAAAGGAACTATAAAATAAAAATAAAACATAGAACTCATCTCAGTCTTGACTCCACATACAGAACACACTACTCACATATTCAAAAGCACTAAAAGCATCCATAACACCACACAACATAAACACCACACAACATAAAACAAAGCTATAAATACATCAAGAGTAAACACATTCAGTTTCACCATGTAACTATGCTGCATTCACACTAATATCTATCCATCTTGAGAGAGCTAGATAGACATTAGTGGAACTATTCTCACTGTATACATAAATACCAGAAATCCCCATACAACTGCTTCCACCTAAAACAAATATGGAGAAAAGAAATACAATCTTAGTTTGATTTTTAAAAAAGGCATTTAAATCAGATAATAAATTAATTAAAAATTTCAAACAATCAAAAAATGGAACCAATATTAACCAAAAATGCTACATTACCTGCTAGTCTACACATTATCATACCTCTTTTACAAAAAGCAATATAACTAAATGCCATGTAATAAGAGACTTACATTTAACTCACAACTATAGAGAGACAACAGCCTATGAGACCACTCATACATAACTGGATGAACAGCATTCTTCAATGCTCCTTTGAAATGGTAACATATACAATTACTGTATACCACTGAAATGAATGTGAAACAGCAATTCAGGCATGAGAAGACAGGCAAAACTAGATAAATGGAACTTGTGGGCATCTAGTTAGTGTGATGCATAAAATATCTTCCATTATAGGATTAAGGGCATTGGTTCTTTTTCAGTTGTGAAACACATTCCCTAAAGCTCCATGAAAAGATATTTCATGTTCTACAATAATCAAACCCTACTGTATTCCATGTGGATGACTGTTCAAAGACAGAAAATTGTGACTGCTGTCTTCAGAACAGTGAGCATTTAAGTGAGAATGAGGTACTAATTCTGAGACTGCATTATCGTGAAGTATTCAACTTCACGCTGAGACATACCCGAACAAGTTTAATGCAAAACAAACAGCTGAAAGCTGAGCAATATACTCGTACACTAGTGAATTTTAAAATGATAAAATAAATGAATGACACGTACTTTCATCTCTATACTTGTTAACCGAAACTTCATCAGATAAAACAACTGTTCAAATAAACTGTTCAAATAAGCCATTTAAATAAACTCTTTCTCACTTTGAGTTTAGAGCCAAAATTCTTAAAATGCCAATACTACTAACAATGCAGTATAATGAACGTGCAACATTCTAGAACTAGTATTTGCATTAACTTTTAATACAAAAATAATTGATTAAAAATAAAAATAAAAAATGAGTAAAAAGCCAAAACATTTGTCATGTTCCACTTTAATAAAGAAACCAAACACCAAAAGACCTTTGAAGACCTTTATTGCTTCAACATAAAGGAATAAATGCATCAAACTTATTAAGCATAACTTTCTTTCATTGCATATTGACAGAACATTAAATAGCCATCCATAAGGGCAGCATAACACCACTCACCCTTGAGGAATAAGCAATGTCCTCTATCTGCTTGCTTATCCTCACACTTCAGGCAGGATTCAACCACTTACCTTCATCCGAAAGCCTAATTTTCTATCCAAACCACCAGATGCAAGCAGCATCCACACACTCGCTTCTTCCACTCCAAACGTCTTTCCTCCAACTAGACACTAGAGGTGGAATAGAAGAGGGGCAACCTGTCCCTCTTCTCCACCCACCAGCCTACTCAGGTTGTTCTCCCTCACTCCCTTCAATCACTGACCAACTCTTCCAAAAACAACCCCAGATTTACATTAAATAAATCAAGACCAAAATTATTAAGATGGACCCCAGATTTACATTAAGTAAATCAAGACCAATTATTAAGATGGACCCCATCTTCCCTGAACCACATAGGGTCCCTATCAGCAAACTCATCATGCAGTATGGTCCTAACTCCCATCACCCCCAACTGCTTTGACAAAGTTTACAAACGTCCTTTCCCTCTCAACTGCGAAAAGCTTCCTAGCATCCCTCCAAGTCAAACGGAATAATCTCTGACCATACCAAACATAAGGTTGAATACAGCTTCCTTAAAGCTAAAAAATCCTCCCTTATCTGATACACCAACTGATGCTTTGGTGTCACTCCCAAATCACAACCTCCTAGGTGCACCAGCAAAATTCAAGGAAGCCCCACTTGAGTCTGAATCATTGTAAATACCTGAAACAGCCGATTCCACTTAAGCCCTCTAATACCATGCCATGTAACTTTCCAACCGAACTGGTGTAACCACAAGTCAGCACCGTCACTCCTAACCGCAGCCCTCCTTACTGCCCAATACACATACGAATGGCCTATGATGAACTCCTATTGCCTAAAAGAGAAAAAAAAGTTTTAATAATAGAATAACAAAACACCCTCCTTTGTCAAATATAAATGAAAAAAGTGTTGGAAGACCATCGCCCTACCCTTTTAATGACTTTGATCGAACTGCCCCACCCCACCCTTGCCAAATCTGACACCCTGCCCATCCTAAAAGAATGGGTGGAAAATTTCTCTTCATCAAGGCCAATAGTGCAAAAAGCCCTTCTCATGACTACATTCAACTGTCCCCCCGTTAACGCCCTACCTCCTACTGACTGAAAAACTAACACATGCGGTCTACCTTTATGAGCCACAAACAATCTCCTTGCCCTTGCCACCGGACACGTCTGCTCCAACCTGTCTTCCCCCAACACTATTGGTGCCCCTTTTCCATCTCATCAGTCTTAGATGATCTTAACTTAATATGAACTTCTCCAGGCAACAACAGAACATCATTCCACACCAACAACCCCAACAATTCTGATACCCTAAATGCTCTAAAGTACATTCATACACTCAGTGCTCCCCACACTACATGATCCTCAGAATCCCCAAATATACTGCCCAAACCCCATAGCAACACCTTTAAAATCCCTCTTGTCACAGCCCAATGACTATCCCTGTTCAAACATTCCTCCCTGCCCCATCCTTTCCACACTAGCCCGACTGTCCAAGATTTAGTAAAATCCTTCACTCTTGCCATCCGGGCAAACATGCTAATTGCTGCCAAGTCCACTCTCACTGATTTCACTGCCTAGCCTCAGATAAATATCGCAATAGCAACTCTTCCGATCACACACATGCCTCCTCTGGCAACTGACTGGAAAACCTGTCAAAATCATGCAATGCACTACTGTAAGCATTCCTGGTGGACACTGCCCAGGACTGCTGTACCAACCTGCCAATCACTGTTGCCCAATCTGCCACACCTCAGCTGGTACCACCATGAGGTCCTCTGCTGCCATTGGGGCCACCTGCCAAAAGCTGGAAAACTGAAAATGAGACAAGCTGTCAGCAATCTCATTCTTCACCCCCAGCACATGTACCCCCTGTGAAAGAAAAATTAATCAGCAAACTTTGGAGAACCAATTTACACAATACCAGCAATAAACATTCAGACAGCCATCTTAGCCTGTAAAACTTTCACAACTGCAATATTATAAGAATTAAAAGCAATCCTCTTGCCCCTCAAACATTCCTGCCACACCACCGATGCTGCCCAGATTGGCATCAATCCAGAAAGGCAAACTCCTGCTTCCAGTCCTCCAGCCAATCAAGAGGCCATGGCACTGAAAACCACTGCCCTGCAAAAAACGCCCCCATATCCAGACCTCCCCTGCATCAGTGAACAGCTGTAAATCCCTTTGACCCAAACAATCTGTCTACCAAAAGGTGACACCATTAAATTACTGTAAAAACTGCAGCCAAAAGGTTAAATCTTCACTTGTTAGTTTGCCAACTCTCACCCAGTGGTGCTCACTCTTGCCCCCTTTCAAAAGGAATGCTACCGACCTACAAAATGTCCACCCCAGATGGACTGCCTGACAAGCAAAATTCAATAACCCCAAAGACTGCAATGCATCCTTCACCCGCACCTTATCCCTAGCCTTCATCCAGACTTCTCCTTTAGCCTAGCTACTTTCTCTCCTGGTAGGCAAAATAATCCTAGTCCCGCATCCACACTCAACCCCAAGAAATCTAATACCTTCACTAGGCCCTCCAACTTGTGAGTGGCCAATGGAACCCCCCAACTCCTTGCACATCCACAAAAACTCCTACATCTTCACCGCCGCTCCCTCGTTATCTTCACCCACAAGCAAAAAAATCATCCAAATAATGCACTGCTCTCTGTTTCTTCACCTGCTGTTGCCATTTCCAATGTAAGGCCGTACTAAACTTTTCAAAAGTGGAGCAAGCCACTGCACATCCCATCGGCATAGCTGTGTCAAAATAAATCTTATTCCCCCACCACCATGCCCAACAATGGCCAATCCTCCTCCCATACTGGCAAAAGGTGAAAGGCAGACTGAATGTCTACTTTCAACAGCCATGGATCCTCAAAACTTGTGATGGTACAGACCGCATCATCCAGTGATGAGTAACTCACCTTAACCTCCTTCACTGGGATGAAATCATTGACTGACTTCTCTTCAGGGTAAGATAAATGGTGAATCAAACAAAATTTACCTGGTTTCTTTTTGGGAACCAACCCCAAGGATGACAACTTAAACTGGATAAATGGAGGGCTAACAGACAATCCCAGTAACCTACCTGCCTGATGCTCTTTCTTGACCAAGGCCCCAAAATATCCTCCATCCTCTACACTGATCTCAATTTTTTTCCCACCTTGCCATCCCCCACCAAGCTTGACTTAATCAAAAACCTCTTAGAAAAACCCTCAATCAATTCCCATGCCACTGCCAGCTGCAGATACCGCAGCAGCATGTCCTGCAGAACATACACCTTAATAACTGAATGTGTCCCTGTGGCATTCCCTTGTCCCCCTCTCTGGCCACAAAAATTGCCCCTATCATGTACCCCCAGCAACCCTGGAGATAGTCCGCCTAATCCCCTCTGACCTGTAAAGAATGATGTCTGACCCCCAATTGGCCCTCACTCCTACTACACTGCACTGCTAGATGCCCACCCGTACACTTCGAACAAGCATGGAAGAATCTGCATGCTATCCAGGCACATCTCCCTGCGTTGAAAGCCCAACATACTTCAACACCCCCTTCTCCGACCTTACTTCCTCTACCACCCACACTAAAGCTGTCCAACATAGTGGACAGCCATATATCAGGGTGTCTTACCTCCCAGTGCATAGACCTATCAACTGACTTCCTCTTGTGAAATTTCTGATCATACCACAGCCAAGCATTTCCTGGCCGTATGCTTTGTGCCTCCCATATCGCAAGAAAATAAGCCAAGAAAGGAAGGCCCAAAGTGCTATCCCTCTCCAACCATACCACCATGTAATAAACAAATTCCAGTACCCAGTTCTGCCATGTTCTCTGCTGAAATTTCCCCACTCACCTTCAACCAAGGGCCACCAAGGCTGATAAACAGATCTTTCCCATTCACTGTCTCAGCTTTCAGCAGGTGCATCTGCATCAATTAACTCAAAAAAGTCCACATACTCTGCTTTCCAGATCTTTTCCTTTACAGTAACAGGCATGTGAGAAGTTAAAAGGACTACCACACAATCCTGTCAAAATGCCTGTGTAGCCAACCAATCTGCCGGTTGTGACCCAAAGTCTGACCCTACCTTATCTAAATAAGGGTCAGTCTCTTCCTCTATTGACGAAAAACTACCAACCATGGCTGTACTCTCCCTACCAAAAAACTGCTCCCCAAAGCTATAATCTTGTCCCACTAAGGTCGGCAGACCCCCAGTGCTGCCCCTTGGATCCTGTGAAGACATAGGCAATCTGCTAGCCCTGTCACCCAATCTATGGCCCTCTCTCTTTCTGCTACCCATGCTCCCTCATCCCCTGTAGGATCATTACCTGCTGGAGCAGCAAGTGCTTACTCCCCATGTTGAGAGATCTGCTGTCATCTCCTCTGCTGGCTGTGCCTGGCATGCTCTCTTGCCTCTGGCTGCCTGTTTACCCTTTGATATTTACCATCTCTTATGAGTGTTGGGGCCCTGTGTCCTTGTCATCAGGGTGTCTCCGTTTGCTATCTCCTGGAAAAAAAATCCTCCACCTAGGCCACAATGTTCATTCACCTCTGCTACACAGCCTGGACATCCATCATGTTGCTCCTGGACACCTGAAAGGAGATAAGAACACTAAGCAAATGTGATACGACTATGAGAGAGTAAAAAAAAAAGACACAGCCATTCAGAACTCTACACAGTACCTTACGCGCATATGAAATCTTATGCCCTATACCTGCTGGTACATCATCCAAAAAACCTCGTAAACTCAATGGAAATATTCCTTCTATAAGTCCCTTAATATTTATTAGAAGACTTTTGTCAGCATTTTTTTTTTTATTTTATCTGAAGGGAGCTCCCTACTTAGTGACACATCGGTATGCCCCTTGATACTAAGTTTGTAGATCAGTACTAGGCTAACTGTCCCTTGGAACTATTTTTAGCCTAGCCAAACTACCTCATGTGAGACCCGAACCCTGCACCTTGCCTGTATATGGTAAGCTCCTTAACCAATATGCCCCACTCCCACCTCATTAATGGCAACTCATTAAAGACTGAGGGTAGAAAATAGTGGCAAACAATTGAGTTTCAGACTTTATATTCTTCTGATAATGAGCCAGTGCAAAACTTGTTCACTTCATTTTCCCCCTTTGTACCAGCCTTTAAATTATGTCCCTGTTTCTGGGCCCCTGTCTCCCTTTATTGAAGGCTTGTACAACTTGAATACTTAATCAATTATTTCACTGCCACTTTATCCACTAGAAACACTTTCAAACAAAGAAATCTAAGTCCCATCACATGGCAATTTACGATATGTAGAGCAAGGTGACTGGTTGGCTGTCTTTAACTCTTTCAGCAAAATAAACTCAAAACATCGCCTTTTTACCTGTTCCCAACTTTCTTGCTTTAAGAGGTCGAGTGGTGCTGTAGAGCACTTTCAAACTTGCTTTCCTGGACTGCAGCTGGCTGGAGCACGCATGCATAAAAAATTACTGTTATGAAGCGGTCCATAAGCCAGCAAAAGGAAAAATGCTGCCTTCCGGCTGTGCACTGCCCTTTCCCACTGACCTCCAACAAGAAGAGCACTCCAATGAGTGTTTAAACCCCTGTTGTTTTATCAACTAACTGAGCCACCATCACCACCGATAGGAGAATAGGCCAGCAAACGGATCATCTGGAACTCCACCATGTCCCCACTCAAGACCACTAACGATCGAAACAGAACAGTGACCGGACACCAATGAGAGGCAGGAGGCAACACCATGGCCAGACCATGAGGAGCTAGCCATTCCAAAACAACCAAAGCTGACATGATGACCAGGGCCAACCCAGTGGACCAGAAAAGCCACGAACAAACCATGCAAGTAAGTCCAAAGAGAATAAGTTAAAAGGAAACAAATACTCCATCACTGATGGCACCCAAAAACCACTTGGCCACTATATAGTAATTCAGTCATTAACAACAGAACTAAAAATCAAGATGTCCTACCGCATGCTCCCTGTAACCAAGGGTACACCAAAGGAAAGCAAACCCTGTACCTTGCCTGCGAAGTGGAATCTCCCCACTCCGCTAGCATCTGACCTTCCAAAGCTACTTCATGCCTTACTGTCCATCTAATTCATGACTTGTCTTATATTCCTATTACAATCTCTTTTAATACAGGAAAAGAGAGGAAAAAAAAACTATAAATATATTCATATGGAATTAATTTTATTCCATTAAAAAAAACTGTACTCACCCTTCCTCTCGGTATAAACACCCAAGGCCTATATTATGTCGTCTGGGACACGATCCTGCTACCAACAAAATCACGCCAAAATGTGGATCCCAACAGGCAACTCCTCTCCTAAAAGCCTTGCGACACTCCCCTTTCCATAACTCACTTCCTGTCTTCATCCATTCACTGGTTAACCCTTTCTTGCCTAATCTCCCTTTAAAGCCTGCCTTTTCTACGTAACCTTTTAACCCCCACCTTCCCCTCCTTGCTCAACTACACCCTCCCCTTCCCACTAAAGATATCCATGACAAATTTGTCTGTTTGAAACATCATTTCTGAAAAGCCTATATAATATACTTTAACTACTAGTAAGCAGCAAAATGTCCTTGAAAAAAATCTTAGAAAAAATAATAAGGTAAAAGAGTTTAATCACACTTATCTATCCAAATCCTTCAACTTAAGAAGAATGGTGATCAAAATAGTGTCATTAAGCCCTGGTGGTGCTGTGGCATTAAGAAATATTTCTCTTTGTTCTAATATAGCGGACCATGGACCACCCATTGGATTATGATCCCCTTCTCCAAAATAGAGAACTGAAATTTACGTTGATCATTATTAATAAGATGTTTATACAGCATGTTGATTGTTCTAGCCTTTTTAATGTCATATTGATGTTCATAAATCCATTGTCTAATTTTCCCTTCCATTTTTCCAGTATAGTAAGCTGAACAATGTGCACAAGTAGCTGCATAAATCATACCAGAGGTTTGACAATCATAGCGACCTGAAATATGAATTTTCTTACTGCCAAAATGTAGTGCTTCCCAGCATAATATGTATTGGCATTGAGAGCATAATCCACATTTTGACATTTTCCCCAATTTGTTCCTGGGTGTATTTGAAATATATTATTGAAGCTGGTGCAGAGTTTATAATCAGTTTTTGATCTGGCACCTAACCGCTTATATAATTCTCTATCACTAGATATCAATGTCTAATTTTTGATAATGATTGCAGCAATACTTTTACCATTGATGTTATAAGGAGTAATGTAATGATGCCTATTATTTGGGCTAAAATGCCCATTGTTGCTGCTGATATTATCCTTTAAGTGATTTACAGCTTGCTCGCTGTTTTTTTTTTATGTTCTATAATAGATGGAATACTTGTGCTTGCAATTACTTTCTGGGATTCCTTGACCCAGTTGAAATAGTAGGACATACAGTCCAGACAGTCTCTTCTACATAACTTCCTTTTTAATCTCCTTAATCAATTGCTGTGGGTATTCTTTGTTCTTAAACATATGCTCCAAAAAAACATCAATTTCTTTGATAAAGTGTTCATACAATGTGGTCATCCTGATTGCTCAAACCATTTGGCCCTTAGTGACCACTCGCTTTTGGTGTTGGGGATAGCTGCTTCCATAATGTAAAAGGCTGTTAGAATATGTTGGCTTTCTGTAAATTGTAGAAATAAGGCTGTTACATTGAAAATAGTGAAATTCGCCACAAACCTTCCTAACAGAACTCAACACTGTGATGCTTTCCAGCAACTACAAAGGCTCAAGTTAACCAACCTTTTATCATATAACCAACTTACAATAACCCATTCCATCATGTACCAGCCTGATAAGTGTCCTGCCCTCCAAAACTTAATACAAACCCACACTAATAATAGACCCCCTAAGATCCTCTAACAAACTCCTGCTAAAAGTCAGAAAACCAAACAACAATTTTGCAGACTCCCTTTATTCAAATCAAATCTCAAAAAATGGAACACTATCCTACAGAATATTCTCACCACAGAAAACCCCACATAATTCAAATAGCAACTTATTACATACGTAAATGAAAATTGGGCATGCTCCTGCACATCCCAAAGCTAACAGCTGGATCAACTCATCATCCTGCAAATCCTTCCATCCCTGCTTTTCCTTTTCTCCTCTTCTGCAGCCCTACATATCTGGGCCACAATCTCTCTTAATAATATTGCAATCATTTCTTCTGATGCATTTCTCATGGCTGCTCTAAACTACTAATAAATGTGCTGACTGTGTTAGTCCAATACATTTTTCTTTCTGGGCTACAATGAGTAATTTGTGACTAATGTAAATAATTGTGTTGTACTATAAGTCTTCTGCTCCTGTAAACTTGTAACAATTTCTATCACTGAATGTATCCATTCAATGTTGGTTGATATGCTGATTAGTTTAGTCTAACACATTCTTCTCCTGCTGGTCTACAGTGAATAATCTGTAAATAATGTAAATAATATATATTAGATGTCGTAACACAAGTCTCTTGTTCCTGTAAACATACAATATTTATAACTATCACTAAATGTACCCATCAATGTTTGCTGGCATATGTAACATTGTATTGTATCATACTGTATTGTATTCCTCTTTATGTGGAGCTTTTCTCCCTGGGCCTATGCTGTAAACGGGCTACTAAGCACAGTCGGACCTACCCAGTAGACAAATGTCAAATAAAAATAAAAATAATAGTCAATGTGTATGTTTAACTGAAAATCAAATGTAAATTAATACAATAATAAGACAAAAACTGCGGTGGTGGTGCTGCGGTAGCGTTGTCGCCTCACACTAAGACGTTGTCCTGTTCGATTCTCAGCTAGAACGTCTTCTGTGTGGAGACGTGTGAATGGTCGTACCTTCGTTGAAGGTTGTGCGTCAGAGCTGGCAACTCGGTACGTAAAAATCTACTGCCAATCATTAGTGGACCGGAGTTCCGCTGTGACGACCCCTAACCGGGAAAAGACAAAAGACACAACAAATAAGACAAAATACTGATTATTTCAATTATGTGTGTTTTGTGCTGTCAGTCTTTTTTTGGAAAGTTTGAAGATTTTTCTATGGTTTTAGGGAGACTCACTATAACAGCTGATAATCTTATGATGTTGAAGAGTCACAGTAATTATGATTAACTTTAAACGCTAGCTCAGAATGGACTAAATATATATGATTGCAATGTGAGCGCTAAAGTCAGCCTGACATACAATCCTGATTGCCCATATATGTCAAGCAGAGCGCCTCCTTGGCCCTCTTCAAAAGGAACCTTGACGACTGGATGGACAATAGGAAATTTACCCCAGGGATCAAGTCAGTCACCCTGATAGACAGGGATCTAGGGAAGTGAATATTGTGGGAAGAAATATCCAGGGAATTGTTATGGATAGGCTTGTATAGGCCCTAGGGCCGATAGCCTAGTACCAACCTGTGAACCTATGAACCTGATGCCAAAGGATAGAGGAGGTGTTCATAGTTTGACAGTGTCACTTATCACTTTGCAGTAATATAAGCTCATAGCGACCTAATATCATACCAGTACAAATGAAGTTCAGTTAATTCAGAAGATATGCGCAATGAGCAATGTAAAGCCCCCCAACAATATATGGTTAGTAATCAAAATGCTGTAGAAATGTAAGGTAGTAGTAAGCAGTAAGCATGCATTCCTCCCATATCACAAGTAAATTAAACAAAAATAGCATTTAATATCCTAGTCCTATTAAAAAGCAAAATAGTGTCCTCTTCCTTCCATACTTTGGCCAGTAAAAATCAGATATGGCAAGATAAAAAGGGTTTTAACTGGTGGACCTCCTTAATGACTTTATATACTTGTGGCCTCTCACAAAGACATCACTTACAAGAATGTTAGCAATTATTTCCAATATTGCACTTCAGCAGTCTTACTGGTTCGTAAGCTACCTTACCCATATGCAGGGAAAAGCTTGTGAATGAATCACCCCCTGTGTCACTTACATCATTAATGTGAACATTGTCAGCATACAACACAGATTTCAGTAGAAAGCATTTGGCTGTGAACTAAATATTCAAATTTTGGGGACAGAGTTTGCGGTAGTTATACTGCAGTTGTTGTTGTTGTGTCTTTCGGCTTTTCCCGGTTAGGGGTCGCCACAGCAGAATGTTTGCAATTTGAAAGAAGCCCATATTATGCATTAATATGGCGTAATATACATTACATGGCATAGGATGTCTATTCAGCAATTGAAGAGAAAAACCTCCATATAAAAATACATTATTGATACATTATTGCATTGATACAGGGGTAGAAATGTTTAGACCTTACAGATCATAGTCTATTAGGTTGGTTAAATAGAAAAAAAATAGCTTTATTATGCAGTAGAATTTGACTCTATATAAACATTACTTTCATGTGCAGTAGAAAAAAAGGATAACACAGATAAAATAATCAAGAGGACTGCAGAAGGAAATACAAAGAGTATGGACGAGTAAAAAATGAGTAGAAATGTGCAGTAAAAAATGAGCAAAATTAGATAAAACTTTGTTTTATTTGGTTTGGAGAGTGGCTGACATTGAGAAGTCATATGGGTGGGGATAAAAAGACCTACAACCCTAAAAGCTGCAGTTTTGAAAATAATAATACATACAGGCAATAAATAAGTCTCCTAGCTTTAATATATAAACAACTGTTCTGTTTTTTGTATGACTAGCCATCCAAGATAGCATTAGACGCAAATGGGAAATAACAAAATGAAAACATTATGTGAAGAAGCCTTATTCACAGCCTTCCAAGGAATTACTACTGCCAAAGAACATAGCTGTGCACGCAAGAAAAAATTCTGTCTTTTTACATTAAAAGGGACATTGGTAAAATATACTGGTGCCTGCTATGATCTGTTCTAAATAAACATTATTGACAGTTCCTGGATACTGACCTGTATCTGAACTCTGAAACAGAAATAAACTCTGTATACTTGCACTGTGGGAATTTTGATACATTTCCATTCATGTACATTTTTTTTCCAGAGTGCACAGAGCATTCCAGCAAAAGAGAATCTGAAATGAGCATTTTATTATGGCATTGTCTGAAAAGTTATGTAAAGGGAAAGGAAAAGAAAGGGTGGGAGCAAGGGATAAGGAAGGAAGAAAAAGTAATAAAATGACCGATCATATTGGTGAAGAAAAAAACACTGCAGAATGAAATGTCTGGAGATAAAAAAAAGCAAAAACTGTAATGTGTGGTGCAGAAATAAGTGCATTTCAGACAAATGCCAACCTCCAGATGAGATAATAGCCAAGTTTAAAGGAATACATAATATAAATTTAAAACATGTCATTGAAATAGGTGTCTAAGGAATAAGCTGGTCACCAGCCAGCAAATGATTCATTTAATTGTAACACGAGGGCTGCTGCTGTTTATGTAGCCCTTCCAAGGCATTCAGCCAAGCCACATCATTTCACCAGGGGCGAGAAGAAGAAAGAAAGATAGTTTCTTGACATCACCATTCTGGCATGCAGTTTCATTGCCTTTCAAACAGCATATATCATCTAAGTCAACACCCCACTGTAGTCCAGTCATGTGACCAGCAAATAGAAAAAAAAGTGTTTAGATGTGCAAGTACCTTAACAAAATTCTTCACACAAAAAAAACAGCATAATCTGTGTAACACAAATGTTTTTCTTGTGTAAATAAAAGAACCGTGGCTAATGTCAGTAGTGTAGCAGGTAGCACTCATGCATTTGGTGCAGAAGTTTGTCAGTTCTATCCACACACAAGGTAGATGGATCGCTGACACTGTAAGTGCAGCATAAATGGTGCTGTACCCGTAAGTGTGTTGTCCTTCAAATGAGACATTAAACTAAGGTCCCATCTGCTTGAATAGGTGATAGCTCATGTAGCTGTAAATGATCTCATGGCACCTATTGAAAAAAGGGGTCTATAGTAGAATGAAAAAACCTCACTTACGCGAATCCCATAAGGCCGACACATAAACAGAGAACCACATGAACACTGAATGTCCTTAAGCACGAAATTCAAAATACCGAATTGCCATAGTTGTCCACACCGTGTTTAGTGAGGTAAAACGTCAGTAGGAGATTCCCTTATCCAGTATAGCTCCCTAATGTAAATGTGCAATAGTTACTGACCTTAGGGTTAGGGTGCGGCTTAAGGTAAGTGTATATACAGTAATACATTCATATTTATTTTGTTTGGGTAGGCAGTACGTAGCAGGCGGTGACGTTTGCCAACTATGGCAATTCGATATTTTGAATTTCGCACTTAAGGGCGTTCAGTGTTCTTGTGGTTCGCTGTGTATGTGTCGGCATTTCGGGATTCGTGTAAATGAGGTTTTGGCATTCTAATATAGACCCGAAAAAAGTAGGGGGAGCTCCTCAATACCCTGTCAAAATTCCCCCTTGTAGTATAAATAGCACCTTGGATCTCCCCTAAAAAGAGCCCACTAACCAAGTCGACTAACCTGTCAATGAAGGATAAATAAATAAAAAGTCAGTTGATACCCAGCCTGTCATCTGCATGCACAGAGTACTAATTAAAGGCAGTAATGGGTGGTGTGAGAAATCTATTACCATTAAGGTTTCCTACAAAGGAATTGCATCATCTTGAAAAGGATAGTTTCACTCACCAGCAAGTACAAACTGTTACCTACAAACCCAAGTGCTGCTTATACCAGTCAATGTTCTGAGGAGGCACCAGGTTTTGGCCACCATTCATGTTCTATAGTGAGCACAGTGGATATCCATGTATATCACAGCAACATGTGTCATATTATCCTGGTGTGCCATTCTTAGCACATACAAGTCAGTTATTACATCAGCTGGCACTGCTGTTTGTGAGTTTGCTATTGAAACATGGCACTGCATTTCTATCTCTGAGACATCTGGTTCTTTTATTATGAATCTAAAGAAGTGCTCCATGCCTGCTATGGCCAATCCATAAGTGAGTTAAAAAGAATTAGTTAGACTGATAAAGTCCCATTACAGTTTAGCAACATTGTTGGTGCACAGAATAAAACATAAAATAGGTTTGCTGATCTCTGCTGGATATCTGAACATTCTCTTGTTAAGAAGCAATGAAATTATTCATGGTCAACTGTTGAATGAACCTGTCAAAACAGGATTCAGGCCATGTGATTCATTTTGAAAACATACAATGTTAATGGTGATGGAAGTTTTTAAAATGTCCATGGCAAAAGCAATACTAATTAACCCACAAGTTTATAATCTCTATGATTCTTTGTGTCTCTTTTTCAAATTGGACTAAGGGTCACTTTCTAATTATTCACTGAATATTAATGACCTTAATAACTCTACCAAAAGGGTCGGTTTCTTTATAATTTAGTCAAGAGAATAACTGAAATTTTGCTTACCAAAGATGCACATGATTGCTAAGGAATTTTTTAACTGAGTTAATAAGATTAAGAATATCATTTCTAATTATAGCTGTATCCTAGAAGAGCAAAACAAATAGGAAAGTTGTCCTGTTGACATTAAGTAAAAAAAATAAATAAATAATAATCTTGCACAATTATAAAAGTCAAAACGGGAGAATGGTAATATTTAAGGTTGAAGTGGTATACGCTATATACTGTGGCATTTATATGCATCCCATTTTTAGACTATTCAAGATGTTTAGTGAGTTTGCAGTAGGGATAAACTCTCTTACAAGTGAATTTACTTTGTCTTCTAGAGATTACGGTGTTGTTTAGATCCCACATCTTGAATACTCCCTTTTTCCAAATTGCCTTCGAAAAAAATGATGAATTTTTGACATTCAGTAATACAACAGTATTCTCTTTTCTATGAAATATGACATCCTTGGAATTTGAAGTAGGAGGCACGTGGAGGATAGGGGGAGCTTGCCACTCAAAACATCTGTAAATGAGAACAGGGGATGTCAATATTCTCAATTATTTAGTAATGCTGCTACTTTTTATAATCCCTGAATTTGCAACTACAAGTCTATATTACAATAAGATTGCATCTGCAGCTATCAGAAGTGAAACAGTTTTTGCAGGATACTATAACTATTAAAAGTGAAACTATAAAGCAGATGAGCCATCACTCTTGGTTGCTTATGCACGCAAAGCCTTTTATTGAATAAATCAAAAAAATGTAACTATGATGCTCTTACAAGTTTTCACTCTCTACAACAGTTAACACTTCAAAATATTTATTTTATAATATTGAGTATCATAAGTCCATTATTGGAAAGCAATCAATTAGATGTGTCCAGTGTAGTGATATCTTAACAGTAAGAAGTAAGACAACATATAGGATCCTGGTGTTGGGGTAAAAGCTACTACTTTTTTAGGCAAAAATCAGTACTGGTACCAGTGACATTCAAGGCAGAGTACATGATATCTGCATGAAGAAAATCTGAATTATCTTAAACTGGTATAGTCCCAAGAAATCATTGTACAGTTATGGCACAAAAATAAGTTAGAGCATTATCTGTGGTCAAAAATATGTTGTTGGTGGTGTTAAGCTCTGCAGTACAAGATTCATTTTTATACATATAGCCATATTTCAGGTAAGGGCACATTTCACATCAAGTTTAATTTACCAGCCTCATTGGAAGACTTCTAGGGAAAGTATCAGACTTAAAAAGCTTACATCTGTTATTATATTGTTTGACTAACTAAACTTTTGTTTCAGGACTGTAATACTGTATTTTGAAATGACAGGATAGAGTTGTACATAAATAGCTCATAGTCTCACAGGTTTAATTATCAACCCTCTGACCTACTTGCCTTCAAGAAGCTTGATGGCTGTAACCCCATCTGGACAGTTTCTACTTCCCATATAAAGAAAAATATTACTTTTCAAAGAAGTTGATGACCGCCTTCATCTGAATGCATTCATAATCCTGGAAAAAACACTGAGCAATGCATTTGCAAATTGTTTCTGTTATGGATGTTGCTTCTTTCGGCTTTTCCCGGTTAGGGGTCACCACAGCGGAACTCCGGTCCACTAATGATTGATAGTTGAGTTTTACATGCCAAGTTACCAGCCCTGACGCACAACTTTCAACAAAGGCACGCCCATTTTACTTTTAATATTACGTACCCTGATCTGGTATTAACTACCAAAGCAGCACATTCCAAGCACAGACTTTCAAACAGAACTGGATCAAACATTTCTATATAGAAAAGGCAGACTTATAAGAAATCCATTATAATGACAGTTCCTTAGGGATTTCTGAATAGTTCAAGTTTCCCAACCCTGTGATTTTTCTAGTAAGGAGGTGGTGTATTTTTTAAGCTAATTGGTTGGCTTGTTTAAATACTAGTGTATCAGCACCATTTACAATAATGCTCCAGGTCAATGAAGTAAAGCGTGGTACAGTGATCTCATTGACATGACTAGACATGGACTTAAAAATTAGATGAACTACAGAAAATGTTTCCTGGTCAAAAGTTTAGTGTTGCTACCACTTGCACTAGATCTTTAATGGTGGTGTTTGTTGCCACATATTTTGTAATCATAATTTTTGTCCATTTTACAAAAGCCTGTGATGCTCTACTTACCGACATTAAAGTTTAGATAATTACTATTTCACACTGGGTCTACATTTTGTAGACCATCTTGGAGAAGTTCATCATCTTTTATGGAAGAACTTATGATACTCATTTTGCATTCATTGGCATATTTGATTATCCATAACCCAAATAATATTTTTATTTCCAAGAATAGTCCAAATAAAAAATGGCGTTTGTACAGAGCCCCTGTAGGATGGCAATGACACCGTCTTTCAGGACAGACAGGTAATATACCAACATAACTTGTTAAACTATGTTGCTTAATAAATGTTTTAACTTTAGAATTACATACAAATTAACATTTTATTCTCTTAATTTGTGAATTATTTGTCAATAGTGTTACTGCAAGGGATTACCTTGTTAACAGATAAAAGGTCAAAGTAAACAATATGCATTGTCACTCATTCATCAAATGCTGTTGCTACTTCTTCCAAGAGCACCACAAGGTTCAAAGGAAATATTTCCCCTTAACAGATCTATACTGTTTTATATCTTACAGCTATAGGTCCTTGAGTCATATTGTATAAGAATATTTATGAATCGGTATTACTACAGCCCATCATCACAGGTTTAGCATGACAACATGACAGATTGAGGTTTAGTTAGGTCTTCTTCTATTCCTTGTTGAAAATCACCTTGTATGTTGTCTTACTACATGAAACTTGAGCTTTTAATTTTAAATCTGACAGCTGTTGTGTCTGTAGTTATGAAGGGATGCGTCCCTCTGTTTCAGTAGCAGTCTGATGTGTATATTTGCTTATTGTGAAGTCTGCACATTTTTCTGCAGGTTATGTCCATTATATATTGTGAATAGAAGATTATTTCATTGCTTATTAATAATGTTATATTCAAACTAATCCCTTTTAATATGGTGTAGTTTAAAAAATTATTACATTCAGCATTTAAAACAAAAAAAAAATATCTAAGGTTACCTGTCAAGTTCTCACAGCAAGATCAGTTACTGAAACTGAGGGATTGTAACAATTTTTTCCCTGCCCTCCTGCTTTTTTATATACGTGGGATGATAATTAAGCAGCACATGGATCTGCCCAGATGGTGGGTTCATTAAAGCTGCTATTTCTGTTAGACCCTCTTGAATCTTATGAGGTGTCTGCACTCTATTCTATTTCCTCACTTTGCAGATGTCAGCTATATCTTTTTGATATTTCTAATTGCCATTTGTAACTCAGATATCATTTCCTTTTCAAAAATAGGTAACGGGCAAATTACTTACTTTTACCTTGCCTGTTTGATCACACGTGATCCTAATGACCTCTGATATCTATATGTTGTTCACTTTTATAAACCTTCCAGGATCAGTCGATGACAATTTCATCATTCCTCTCATTATCTCCACCACAGATTTCAGGAAACTTTAATGTTTAGAACACTTTTGACAAAGCTGGAAAAAAAACTTTCATCTTCTTAAAGACTACCATACGCTTTACTTCCCTTATGAATATTTCTAATTTCTGGCATTAGGGATAGACAGCAGCACAGAGCACAGGTGAGGTAACGCCATTTTCTGGAAGACCACCATTCAGAAAAAACACCTGGATCCCTTATTGATAGCTAGTTATTCAGCTCATTCAAATTTCATAGTGAGGTACCTCCTTTTTAAGGCCTACATGCATCCCCCCCCACTATCTCTCTTACATTCAACTGTTAACTGCTCACAAACTCATTTTCAAACCCTCTAACTGCCCTTCCCTCTCCTCCATACTCACCTTGCATCATCCTGACAGAGTACTCAGGTCCATTTACCAGAACCTCCTTGAAGTGTACAAATCCTTACATGCACCTGGGCAATTTCTCCTGTCTTTTTCCCTCCCTTGCCTATGGAATTCACTTCCCCCCCACATTCTAATCACCCAAAACCACTTATTGGGTGGCGAAAGCCAGGGAACCTTTTTGGCTAGACTTATATAGGCCCCTGGGCCAATAGCCTAGCACCTACATATGAAACTATGAACATTCAAGACCATGCACCATTCCCATCTCTCTTCTCACTGGAAATGCTCATGCTCTTACCCCACCTGACTCCCTATATATCATTTCTGCTCCCCCATCCTTTTTTCTCCTTTCTCAAAACTCAATCTAGTGACTTCCTTCATTTCATTTCCAGTCCCTCTCCCTTTGCTCCTTTCTCATAACTCAACCTAGTCACCTCTCACTGTTCTACTCTCTTGCTTTAATTCTTCCCACCTCTTACCTCGTGAAACGTTGAGTACATAAGTGCTTGAACTCCAAATTATACTTATGTACTCCAAAATACTTATGTTTTAATTTCATTCAATGCTTTGTTACAACACCTTGCTCAAATGTTATTATTCTGTCTTCTATATTACTGTGTTTTAGTAGTTTTGAAAATTGTATTGTACTTAACTTTGTTGATATTAGCTTTGTACCCTAGAACACCAAAAAGGAAAAAAACTAAGGGTAATGCTGCTCAATGCCAGAAGTCTCAATCTCAAGATGCACGCACTCGAGGCCCTTCTCAATATGGAGAACATCGATGTCTGTGCTGTGACAGAAACCTGGTTCAAGGCTCCTGAGAGCACCCCAGCACTAACAGGTTTCACCTCATATCATGCGTTCCGGCCCCAAAATCCGGACAACACCAAGAAAGGAGAGGGGGTGTCCATATTCATAAAGGACATCCACACCTCAAGGTTGGTGGCAACGCACGATGCATCGGAGACCATCCAGGTGCAATTAACCATAGGCAAGACTGCTCTGCAATTTGTAGCATGTTACAGGCCACCCTCTCAAACTCAGGAACCTCACATGGCCTTCCTGAAAACATTGGAGGATAAATGTATCTCCAAACACCATCATACTAGGTGACTTCAACTACCCTAATATAGACTGGGAACACTACTCAAGCCCGAACTCTCTAACCCAAAGATTCCTGGAGTTCATAAACTCAAATGCCATGGAACAACTAGTCACCATCCCCACAAGAGGAGAAAACATACTTGATCTCATCATCACGAACATGGGATCAAAATGTTCAACACCGGAAGTATACCCCTCACTGGTGAGATCAGATCATAAACTAATCTCACTGGAGGTCCTCATCCCGCCCCCACCTGAAACAAATAAGACCACAGTGAAAAACTTCTCAAAAGCCGATTTCACACTTCTAAAAACTAGTGTGGTCTCCTTTAAGGCCCCTGAGCCAGTGGTAAACATTACTCAAACCGCTGAATCACTTACAAATGCCTTCTACCAGCACCTATAGGACTGCATGGATCAGGCAATCCCAAACAAAACTAAGACTCTCTGTACCAAAGGCAAGCGTCCAGTCTGGTGGACCCCAGCCATAAACAAGCTCTACAACAAAAGAGGAAGCTACTACAAGATAGATCAAAATCCTTGAAAGGTAAGACACCTTTGATCATTATAAGTAAAAAACTAAGAGCTCTCATAAAATCATCCAAGGCAAATTTTGAGAGAAAAATCGCCAAGGACTCTAAAGAGAATCATAAGGCCTTCTTTAGCTATGTTAGAAACCTAGGAGGAAACTCCCAGATATGCTCAGAATTAGTTCAAAATGATGTGAAAATTACTGAACCTACACACATTGCCAACATACTGGCTGACAGGTTCAGTGCAAACTTCTCCTCCCCCCCAAAAGGAGAGATATCTATTCCAGAGGATTGTAGCCCCCCAAACATCTCCAACGCCCAGGTGAGAACTGCCCTCACTAAGGCAGCAAACACAGCATCCATGGGACCGGATGGTGTCCCCGGCTGTGTGCTTCACGAACTCAACGAGGAATTAAACCGACAGTTAGGACAGCTGTTTAATCTTAGCCTCACCTCAGGATACGTACCCAAGGAGTGGCGCACGGCGACTGTGGTCCCACTTCATAAGGGCGGTGCCTCCACAGACCCTGGAAATTACCGCCCCATTAGCTTGACAAGCCTTATCTGCAAAGCCATGGAGAGGATCATAATGGAACTCATAAATAAAGACATAGGGAACTTGCAGACTTTGGATCCAACCCAGTTTGGCTTTGTCAAAGGCAGATCCTGCCTCTTAAACTTGGTTGACTTTTGAGACAGTCACCAAGGCCATTGATGAGGAAAGGCAGTCCATACAGCCTACCTTGACCTGGCAAAGGCCTTCGACACAATACCCCACTCAGGTATCATCGAAAAACTCATCAGCTTGAATGTAAACCCATACATCACAAGATGGGTTGCAAACTGGCTAAGTGACAGAACCCACAGGGTCAGAGTTGCTGGAGCCATGTCAGACTCAAAGCCTGTCACAAGTGGTGTCCCACAGGGCTCAGTCCTGGGTCCACTCTTGTTCGGCATCTACTTTTCTGAAGTACAAGCAAACACAGGAGGGTTATGGCTGACAAAGTTTGCAGATGACTGCAAACTGGCCATAGTCGAAAACACACCTGACACAGATATCCTCCAGAAGGGCCTCACAGAAACGGATAACTGGTGCCAGAGCCATGGCCTGAAGTTAAACGCCAAAAAATGCATAGTCATACCCTTCGGGAAAAACAAGGTTACTCCTAGCTACCATATAGGTGGCAATCCACTGAGCACAGAAAAAGTCATCAGGGATCTGGGGACCCAGGTTGACAGTAGCCTTTCGTTTGACAGTCATGTTGCTAAAGTAGTTAGGAAAACCTTCTATATCGCCCACCTGATCATGAAGGGATTCACATCTAGATCAAGGGAGGTCATCGTCCCCCTGTACTCATCACTCATTAGACCTATGATTGAGTACAATGCCCCGTTCAGAATGTATCTGACCAGACACCTGCTGCAGCTTGAAAGGCCCCAAAAGTTCCTCACCAAAAGGATAAAGGGTCTCAAAAATATGTCTTATGCTGCCCGACTGAAAGAACTCCAGCTCTATTCAGTCTCATACCGCTTGCTCAGAGGTGACCTGTGCCTGACATATAAGGCCATGTCAAACCCAGATTTGATGAATATGCTTCACCTCAAAAAATCTAGATCCCTCAGAACCACAAGGGCGGGAGACTTAAACCTTGACACGGTTATAAATAGAACGTGCTGGAGGGACAGATTCCTCACCCAGAGACTCCCTATGCTGTGGAACAAAATCCCGGTACATGTGAGGCAGAGCACCTCTCTGGCCTTGTTCAAGAGGAATCTTGACCAATGGATGGGAGATTGCAGATATACCCCAGGGATTACTTCAGTGTCACTGCTTGACAGAGGCACAGCAAAATGATAGGCATAGTTTTTATTCAAACTAAAGGGGTGGCGAAAGCCACATAACTATGGGCTAGGCTTATAAATGCCCTTGGGCAGATAGCCTAGTATGAACCTATGAACCTATGAACCTATAATAATTGTATATGGAGCTTTTCTCTCCGGGCCTCCATTGTAAACGGGCTCATTTTGGCCCAATGGACTTTCCCAGTTAACAAACTGCAAATAAATAAATAAATATCTTTTGGACATTTCACTTTTGTAGCATGCTTTGGAAACTTCACTAGAGCATTTTTTTCAACCATAACATAAGTAGTTCAAAATGCAATGCATTTTTTGCCACAGTGTTGTTTGCACATTCTTAATAACTCATCTTATACAGTAGACAGTGTTTTACATTTTCCAGTCTTTAGTACTACATGTAACTCGATAGACTGTTTTTCCTGTCTTTTCTCTTTAATAAGCAACAAAGACTTAGACAGGCCACTGGCTAAAAAATCCATGAGAAGTGCACAAGTCAGTACTACTTGTACAGCTTTTGATGATCTTTCACATGTGGACTGACTTTTGAGATGCCCTTCTTGACCAAAGATGTAAACAGGAACATTTACTAAACCAATTGCTAGATGCTAATCCTTTTCTATGTTGACACAATTAGCTTCAGTAGCAAAAAATAAAAAAACATTGCAGTGTTAGTCTTTCATATTAAATGCTCATTAATTGATTGATCTGATGTTCCACAGTTTTGTCATGGTCTTATCTGTCATGATTAGAGATCAAGCATGGATTCTATCACCTGCATTGCATATTCAAAGTCCTTAACTACAAAAATTCTTTAACATCTCCATTAATCTGTTTTATAACATTTAAGCAATTTATATTATGCACAACTACCCTCCACTAAAGGAATCAGTACCTTGATACTTTATTAAAAGTGTCAGTGTATACAAGAAATAGATCAGATTCAACCTTAAATCTAATTGACAGTTTTTTATTATCTAGCCCCTTACAAAACTGTCACCTGTGTTAGATACCCATCAGTTAAAAACCCATATTTCTCTTTTATATTTAATTCTAATCAATGACTTCCATAATGTATTTTGTTGTATTTCTAAGAAATATACTATCAAATTACTTTTGTACTTTGGTCAATAAATTATTTCCCGTTAGCATGCTGGTGCAGTGCAGTTTATAAGTACACTGTGCCTAAGACAATTGTTTGTTCTTTCCAAAACAGATTTTACATATACTGCCTTCATATTAAACTCCTACCCGTGTGTTTTCAACCTCAATGGAATGTTTCAGTAACTCTAAATGAATAAATACCATTACTGCAGTTCCAAATACAGCAATTAATATGCTGGGTGAAGAAAGGCTTTATCATACTTTTTGATAAACCAAAGAAGAGCTGACAAATGGTTTGCCTTTGGCTGCAAACCACTTCAACAGGTACAGCTTCACAAGAATTTCCAACACAAAATGGATTCAAAATGCATGTGTTTTAGAAAAATCACATTTCCTTTTTTAATTCTCAGAATATCTGCTTTTCAAAATCTTAAATAAAGCATTGAATTGCACAGAAAATAATTGGTTATAGCACTGGTTTAGTTTTAGTTGTCTTCCTACATCCAAAACTGGCATGGATATTACAGGACATGCCTTGTCAGGACATCGGAGAGATTATTTTTGGCACATGTCGTACTGCCACTAAACACTGCCAGTACACTTCCCTAGCTAAAGGCTTCATTGCTGTCTTTGTGACCTTATTGAAGATACATCCAGTTCTCAACAAAGAGGAAAATAAATATCAATTTAGACCAAATTATAATCAAATTCTGTACTGGAGCTTATTTTATTTTACAGAAACTGATAATTACCTTTAGGCAAAGCAATTTTGCTGCACAGAAAGGACTATCTTATCAATGAATTGGAAGAGAGAGTTATCTGGGTTTTTGTCTGAAACTCGTTTGCTTGGTTTTTATCTGAAACTTGCTAAAACACTTGTCTAGTTTGAAATAGGCATTCTGTATATGGACATGCTTTCACACCAGAACACATTATGGACAATATGAGATGCCAGGTCCTCCTTTTATAAATGGCAGAGCAAATGCAGTGAAATGTGTAGGTATAGTGGATTTATTTAAAGCATTTTATTTTTAAGCTAATAATGTACAGGTTTACATTTTTTTTTCATTTCATATTATAAAAAGACAGCTGCCACTAAATAATGAATTAGCCAATTTTGCCCCTGGGAAAAATTATATGACAGCACTTTTTGTTGTGGTTTTATAGTGAAATCACTTCAGTTGGCAATTTATTTTCCTGGAAAATGCCTCAAAGTAAAACAGGGCTTGCATTTTTGAAGTTCACTAATGGTGCAGAGAATTAATCTAGATTGTATAATGATTTGACTACTTTGTTCAATCATGAAAAATGTGAAATGGTTTATTTTAATAAAGGACAATGGCAGGCAAGTACACAGATTAACTGCTGAAGTGAAATAGTTATACAAAACATTCCTGACTGCCTTTTATTTGGGATGTACAAGAAAAGATTGCTAGCTGTATTCAAGAAAGTTAAGTTAATGTACCAAATTAAAGCCAGAAAAGAAAAGAAAATTTAGTCTGTTATGAACTAAAATACCAGAATAAGCAGGTATACCAACGTCCAGTAAAATAAAAAAGTGTTTAATAACAAAGCTGTTTTTTACCACCACTGATCCTACATCTAAAACAGATAGGAAGACAATAATCAAGAAAGTTTCTTTTGCATCCCACACCCCTGTTTATGAGACTGGAATTCCTTGTAGGCAGACTGATGTCAAATTAAACCAATCAACACCCCTAACCATTCAAATGCCCCACAATTCAGAGGAAGGACAGGAAGAGGCATGAGACACCCAGAGATAAATGGCTTTTGTTGCAGCACACATCCTTGAATCCAGAGAATATCTGGGATATATTCTATGAGTACAATTTCAATGATGTTTTCATAGATAAAACAGGTGGACACATTTCTAAAGAAAGCTTTATGTGTGTGCCTGCACTAAAGTTAAATATTGCAATGACTTTGGACTTTGGAAACGTTTTGTATGTAAGTTATGTTTCAACTTGATGTTTAAACAAATAGAAAATACTTGCTGTAGACTACCATTAGTACATTTTACTTTATTCAGCCCTTCATTACATCTTCAGGCCTTCAAGAGAATGTGTGAAAATGAGATTAGAAAGATATGTTTACTCAAACCAGATGTGAATAAATTAAACTGTATCCAAGAGATAATTAAGGGGAGTGCAACAATTAATTTAAAATAGAGATATTAAAATTATGAGACCAGACAAGGGAGATGGATTGGTACTTATTAACACGCTTGACTACATTTCGAATAGCCATCCATTTGTCACTAATGAAGCAGCATATCAGATAACTTTGCTGAATGAGGTGAATATAGCATATAAGAACCCTGACTGTATTTTAAAGGATGCTTATTGAATGGTTTTTAGTTCTAAAGAAGTTTTTGAATTTTCTCATGCATTAAAATACTTAAGAATAACATGCCCCCTCCCCCACATTTAGACTGAGGTTTATGGACACAAGTTCTAAAAAATAAGCTTCAGCAGTCTATATGGACAAGAAATTTAAATATATTTAAAAACATCTTTGACGTGTTTGCAAGGCTTTGTGTCATTTCTTGGACATTCTAAGAAAATGTGACTGCAGTAATGATTTAATTTTAGTAACAGCAGATATTAGATATGTATATGCAGTGATTCCTCACAATTTAGAACTTCATTAATTTAGAAATTTCCTATGGAAAGATGGAACTCTCCTTCTATGGAAATGATGTTGCAGTTTTGTATTTATTTAGGTAAATGATTACTTTGTACTTGTGAATTAATACTGCCATCAGATTAGAGGGGGAGCATGGGAACAGCTGGTGTGCCACTCTAAGTTACTCTAGTAATATGTTGGTGGGAGCAACATTATTTTTATTATTGTATATTATGTTGTAAATTTTTGACAAATTAAATTTTATTAAAGATTTTGGGATGATATTTTCTTACGGAAAGGTTCTGAAGAGTTGTTAATTGATGTCTTTAATATTACAATGTACTACTCTGTACAGTTTTCCTTGCAGACATCTAAAACTGAGATCAGCTTTCTACATATTAAAGTTACTAAGGTATCTACTAAAGCAGTTTTCTAACTACTGTTTTTGAAAGAAAAAAAATTCTAATTATTTACATTTCAGTTGTTGACATCCATTCAAATTAAATAAAAATATTGCAAAGGGACAAATGGGGAACTTTCTTATCTCATATATGAAACCACTATTTTTAAGGAATGGAAATGTTTTGGGACAAACGCTACCTTCAGACTTAGTTAAAATCTCTTAAGGAAGAAATGAACATCAGAAGATTTTCTGACTTTAAACTAACTTTTAACGTTTCCATTGAAAAAGTTCTAGAATCAACATTTCTTCCTATCATTACAGCAGAAATACATTTCTCTTTACTTATTCAGTGGACAGCAAATCCATTTTGGATATTATATCCAAAATGTGACCTTTTTTATTAAGCTATTCAGCTTGCAATAAAAAATGCCACACAATCCAAATTTTCTTTTTAGAAAAAAATTGCATTTGAAAACATTATTTGAGACGAAAAGATCAAACAACAACAATAAAGATTATATAAAAATGTGGAAGTGCAAACATGTTGTAGTCCCTAAGTTGATCATGTGGTGATTAATGCACTATGGAGATTTAACTGTAAAACTAGGGGAGTAGTTTATATTGCTTGCTGATAAACTTGTAATGTATAGTATGTTTGAAAAAAAATGAGAGGTAACTTCAGCAAAGAACATATGAACACATTTATAGCATTAAAAAAGTTGATTACACCAATGTATTATTTAAGCATGCTACATTATGCAACAATTTTTACCTTGTTTAACAATGTCCTCAAGTCAGTAAGAGGTTGAAATCATTAAAACAAATTAGAATACAGATAGGTGCTATTAAAACTGAGAGTGAATTAAAATATCTTCTCTGAATTAACTGGCATAATTTTTGTTTCACATGTTCTTTTACAAGCAGCAAAACTGCAATTTAACTTTTTTATCCAAAATATGTACACATTGTTATATTTTTTCTGCATTTTTATCTTAAATTTTAGTTGCATTTTAACTTAATTTGATACTGTTTTCTATATTACATCATTATGGAATAAGTGATTATATCACATGCATTTCATTGCATTATTCTGAAGAAGCTTGTATGATGTAAAAGGATATAAGCATTTAATAAACATGGCATATTTCTTTGTTTCTGTGGATATAGTGTTATCAGCTAACAGGAGCATGGGAATATGACATGGAAAAAATTAAGAGCAGCCCCTAGTCGTGCTTTAAGTTAGGAACCCATTTTTGGAACAGCAATGAATATCCAAACACAACTTCTATAGCAAATTGCTGGTTCATATTTAAGTATACGAACACAGTCACATGGGGTGTCTTTTCTGCACTGCCTTTTCCTAATATATTCACTGTCTGTTGCCATGTCAGCTGATCATCATGAAGCTCAATCAATTGGCTTCCATACTGTGCTGTGCTAAGCTTGGCATTGAACCCTAGAATTCAAGTCTGGAGTTAATATTTTGTTGAAATAAAGGTTCTGTCTGACATTCCAAAACACCCCACCAAAGGACTGGCTGCATTTTATACATGTAGCAGCCAATACAGTTTATCACTCCATTATGTGTATGTCCTTCAATTTAACTCTTACTAAGTGATCTCATTTTTATAGTAAGCAAACTAGTCCCACATAAACTGTATTCTACATTTTTATATGCTTTCTAATGACAACTTTGTAAGCCTACTATTTATCTATATAAAATGGCATCCTAACAGTATATGAATATATACCTTGCTTTTTATCTTACTACAAACTCCATTGTCCAATATGTGTAACTTTTCCCTAGAGTGATATTATCTCCCAGTAAAATCACCTAGATGTTGTTTGTGTTCACAAACCCTTCAGTGACTGTCATTTTTTTTTCATTTCTATTTTCATCTCTGCCAGAGATTATGAACAAGGTTTCCTGTTCACATCTTTCAGAAAGGAATTTGTCACAGTCTACATAACCTAGGCTAGACAACAGAGCTTTTATGTTTTTTCATGTTGGTCAATGGCCACAATTTCCTAGGTTCATAGGAGGTTACTAGGCTAATGGCCCTAGAGCCCTTACAAGCCTAGTTATATTTATCCATAGTTGCCCCAATTGCCAGTGGTTAGGTGAGTGAAGTCCACAGAGGTAAGGGTCTATGGTAGTTAATACCATCTTCCTCTGTCCAGGAGGGACATGGTACCAAATTTGCTGTCACCCATCCCTTGATCTAGATTACATTTGAAGAAAGTCAGGGAGGGGCTCTTTTGCACATGAACTGGAAGCTTGTTCAAGAGAAGTGGCAGGCTCTGGGAGATGTATCTATCTTTCCAGCCTGACATGTCCATGTGAGAGGCTAGGTTAACCACAGCCTATAAGGCATAACAACGTACCCAGCACTCTAGTCATAGGTAATTCTATAGTCAGGCACACTGATGTTCCACTCACCAGGCTAAACAAGGAGAAAGTTACTGTCAGCTGCCTGTCAGGTGCCAGGATCCACCACATAATGCATGCAATCAGGTCATTCCACAACAAGTACAAATATGACTCTGTCATTGTCCATGTTGGTGTGAACGACCTGAGACGTACCGCCCTGGACTACATGAAAAGAGACATGGAGGAGATCTCCAATCTTGTGGCCCAGGCAGGTTTGACCCTAGCCCTGAGTAGCATCCTGCCATAACCCAGAATGATACCACAGTACAAGGACAAAAACGATTGACTTCAACAATTGGCTAAGCTTCTGGTGTCATTCTAAGGGGATCCAGTATCTGTCTGCCTGGGATGACATGATTAACAGACCACGATGCTTTGCCAGAGATGGCCTGCACCTGTCACCCTTGGGATTCCAGATACTGGCTAAGGCTCTTGCCACCCCTATATGGCTTTTTTTAGGCAAGGTTCAAATGACAAATTCACCACCATAACAGGTACAAGCAAGAAAGATCTGAGGGTAATGCTACTCAATGCTAGAAGTCTAAACCTCAAAATATACTCACTCAAGGCACTCCTTAAAATGGAGAACATCGACATCTGTGCAGTGACAGAGACCTGGTTCAAGGCTCCAGAGAGCACCCCTGCATTACCAGGCTATAATTCATACCACACCTTTAGGCCACCTAACCTAGACCAAAACACTAAAGGTGGAGGCATGTCCATATTCATTAAGGAGATCCACACCTCCAGGCTAGTTGCTCAGCATAAAGCATCTGAGATTATCCAAGTGCAACTAACTCTGGGCAAGACCACAATCCAAATTGTAGCTTGCTACAGATCCCCCACCATGCCCCAGAATTCCCACTCCTTATTTCTTGATACACTGGAAAATATTTGGGTACAACCTAACACCCTAATAATGGGTGATTTCAACTACCCCACAATTAACTGGGAAAACTACTCATGTACCAACTCTTTTGCTCAACATTTTCTGGAATTCATAAATTCCAACGCTTTGGATCAACTTTGCCACACCCCCACCAGGGGCAGCAATATCCTAGACCTGGTCATTACCAACATGGGTGACCAATGTTCCACACCAAAGGTCAGTTCCTCGTTAGTCAGATCCGGCCACAAGCTAATCACCCTAGACATCCACATCCTGCCCCCACCCCCCATTAAGGAAACCACAGTAAAAAATTTCTCCAAAGCCAACTTCATGCTTCTTAAGACAAAAGTGGCAAATTTCCCGACACCCATGCAGATGGACAATAGAGGTACAAATGCTGAATTCTACATAAATGCACTTTATAAGCACGGATCATGCTATCCCTAAGAGAACCAAGATGCTATCCTCCAAAACAAGGAAGCCAATCTGGTGGTCCCCTACCATAAACAAACTCTATAACAGAAGAAAGAAACTGCTGCAAAAAAAGAGTAAAATCCCATGATTGGAGAAACTCCCTGGTCAGCCTCAGTAAGAAGCTGAGATCCTTCATAAAATCCTCCAAAGCTAGTTACAAAAACAAAGCCGGCACTGCTTCTAAAGACAGCCACAAAGCATTCTATAGCTATGTCAAGAAGCTGAATGGCAACACTCAGATCTGCTCTGAGTTACAGCACAATGGCACTAAATATACAGAACCAACTGATACTGCCAACATCCTGACAGATAGGTTCAGTGCTAACTTTACCCCCTCTCACCCCCTAAAGGGCCCATCTCTGTACCGGAAGAATGCAAAGTTCCTGTAATCACGGCTGCACAGGTAAAAGCCATACTCTCCAAAGCCAAGAACACAGCATCCATGGGACCTGACAACATCCCAGGCTGCGTTCTACATGGACAACAGAATGAACTGGTACACCACCTAAGTACCATATTCAATCATAGCCTCACCTCAGGCTTTATGCCCACTGAATGGCACACAACGATGGTTATCCCACTCCACAAAGGGGGACCCACCATGGACCCCAGGAACTACCGCCCCATTAGCCTGATGAGCCTGGTCTGCAAGGCCATGGAGGGTATCATCATGGAACTTATAAACAAGACATTGGTAATCTCTAAACTCTGGGCCCCGCCCAGTTTGCATTTGTAAAATGCAGATCATGTCTCCTAAACCTGACAGACTTCTTTGAAGCAGTCACCAAAGCCGTAGATGAGGGTAAGGTGGTTCACACAGCCTCTCTGCATCTCGCCAAGGCTTTTGACACCATCCCCCACTCTGGAATTATAGATAAACTCACTAAACTAGGTATAAATGCCTATGTCACAAGATGGGTTGCTAGCTGGCTCACTGACAGAACTCACACTGTGAAAGTAGCAGACTCCAAATCTGACTTCAGACCAGTGACAAGTGGAGTACCATAGGGTTCAGTCCTGGGTCCTTTCCTATTTGGTATCTACTTCTCTGAAGTACAGACTAACACAGAAGGTCTTTAGCTAATGAAGTTTGCAGATAACTACAAACTAGGAGCCATAATCGAAACTCCTAATGATGTGGACATCCTACAAAAGGGCCTCACTGAGACAGATGCCTGGTGTCAAAGCCATGGCCTCAAGCTCATTGCCAAAAAGTGCATTGTCATCCCTTTTGGGAAAAACTCTCTACCCATGAACTACCACACAGGCGGTAGTCTACTTAACACTGAAAGTGTGATAAGACACCTTGGGACACAGGTGGACAGTAGTCTTTGCTTTGATAATCACATTGCCACAGTAGTCAGGAAATCCTTCTACGTGGCACACCTCATCACAAAAGGGTTCTCATCCAGGAAAAAAGAGGTAATTGTTTCCCTCTACTCTTCACTCATTAGACCCATTATAGAGTACAATGTCCCTTTTGGTATGTACCTCATAAGACACCTACAACAACTGGAAAGGCCACAGAAATACCTCACAAAGAGGATTACCGGCCTCAAACAGATGCCCTACACAGACCGTCTTAAAAAACTCCAGCTTTACTCCATCACATATTGCCTACTCAGGGGTGATCTCTGCCTAACATAGAAAGCTATGTCAAACACAGAGCTGTTGGACATGCTCCGCTTAAAGAAATACCAATCCCTCTGGGCTACACACTCTAGGGACCTAAACCTTGTCACCACAATAAACAGAACATGCTGGAGGGATGGATTCCTGTCCCAGAGACTTCCAGCTCCTCATTAGCACTCTTCAAGAAAAATCTTGATGATTGGATGGGAAACAGGAAATTCACCCCGGGGATCACCTCTGTGGCTCTACTCAACATGGGCACATGAAAATAATTTTCTTGAGTGGCGAAAGCCAGGGTACCTTTTTGGCTAGGCTTATATAGGCCCTAGGACCAATAGCCTAGTACCTACCTATGAACCTATGCCACCCATGTGTTTCATCACTGTCGTTATCCTATCAACATGTTTCTCACTCTGAATATTCTGTAAGTGTCTGGATTAAAAGTAGGAGTTGTTTTTTTCTGCTTCTACTTTGTGCAACTAAGGTTGCAAGCCATATTGCAGCATCATATATTAATCATTTTCCAACTCTATGCTGGACTGCTTGCCTATGCATCCAAATAATTGTGTGTTTGTGTGTTTGTGCATGTGTGTGTGTGTGTGTGTGTGTGTGTGTGTGTGTGTGTGTGTGTGTGTGTGTGTGTGTGTGTGTGCGTGTGTGTGTGGGTGTACACTTTGAAACACTTCCAGGATAAATTTCTGGTACAAGTATATTGATATGCATCTGCTAGTGCTATAAGTTATTTTGTGGGTTGGGCCTCCCCAGTAGGCACATTTACACATTATGGCCCCACCTGGGGAATGAAGTTATGCAAAAGAAAATTTTAAGTGTTTTAATTTTGAGCCTCTGCTATGATTTTTGCTGATACCTGCTATGATATATGGTATTACCGACAATGTTCTTTCTACCTCTTAATACTGGCACCAGTTGAGATTTACCTTTCTCTAACGTTGCTGGGATCAGCCTAGATAATGTTCCCCTGCCACATAAATTTATCACATTCTTTACCAGAAACTATTTAAAATCATCTGTAGTAGGTCATGTTCCATTGCATTCAAACTCCTATTACACTTTAGTGTGCCTTCACTTCTGTGACAGCCATAGTACCTGCCTTCCTGTCTTCTTTATACCTAGTTTTCTTACCTCATCTCCCAATTAGCATTGAGCTGAAGGTCTGTTTTTTTAATCATTTTTATTAACCAATATACTTTTTAACCAGTATACAGTAAACACACATATTATATTCAAAACCACGTTACTTAAAACTCTAATCTCAAAAATCAGCAAGTATACATTTCTTATTAAAAATCAACAAGTATCACCCTATTACCCTGTTTCTTAAATCAGTCATATTATGCAGCATTTTTTTCTTAAGATCTTAATTCCAGGGAATTTACTCATAAAATAAGAGTAACTGATGTGTTTACTTATTTAAATCAATTAGCTTTGGAACCCATATCTAGTGGAACAAATTGGATCCACCTATTATATTCAATCCTACCTTACCTATTTATCACATAATGACAACTCTCTTGAAGATTTCACATGTTCCTCTAATTATTATCTAAATATGTTATAGTCTCCTTATTGCATTCATTATTTTAACATGTACTTCCATCTAAAATTTTTATAACACTGAATCAATTTCCAAGCAAACATTCCAAACATAATGTCCATAGACAATGCAATGATGAAAACCTTCTCGCATCTCCTCCATCTTACTGCTCGCCTAACTTTATTACTTTCCATGTAAATTTTAGACCATCTTCATTTCAATATATATGGAATGTATTTTAAGACCTTCTTCACCACAAAATTCTCAAATTCAGGAACAAATCAAGTATGCAACATTGACCTTGCACATCAGACAAACAAGAATGTGATCTTCATTTTTACATCTGTCCACCATTTTATACTGCCAGCATATCAATCCCCAACCGTTGTGAACTAGACCACCTAGTCCACCCATCCCAGCACTAACCCGCATGCAAGGCAATATCCTTTCATTCACAATAACAATTAAAATGACTGCTGACAAATTATTCTCTTTCTATGCTGTCTTACAACTCTAAGTTGGCTTTATGACATATCTATTCCAATCTTTTCTGTCAGATCTTCACCAAAACAATTGTTTACTTATTCCTTTCTTAAGGCCAGGAATTCATAACTATATGCACTCTTATTCTGGCTGGAATTCATAAAACCATGCATAGTACACAATGCCTTTAGTATTACGTAAGGGGAGAGTAATTCACAAACTCCATACTGCTCAGTAGCTTAGCAATGTACAATTGAGCAGCTAGCATATAAATGGAATTGATTGTGTGTATGACATATGTGGAATAGGCCCATGTTTACCTATGCTCTGTCATTGTTTTGCATGTGATCTTGCATAGTACTATAATTCACAGGTAGCTGTACTAAGTAAGACTGTTATAGTGCATGCACCCATCACTTTCTATTAGACTATTTGAGCAGGGGCGAGCTGAGTAAAGCCGAGCAGTACAGATTACACTAGGTCTACTGTATTTTCCTTTCTGTGCTCAGATAGCCACTCGGTTAGGTAGTCCCATGCAGAGTGCGCTCACACATATGTGTATTTATATACAAGCAAAATGTGTGTCTCCAAGTCTTGTGTGTTTGTCAGTGTGCTTTATGTGTATGTATATATGTCTGTCTGTCTTTCTGTCTGTCTGTTTGAGAGAGACTGCACTACTTGTAGGCCAGCTTGGTAGGGCCCTTATCAACAGTTGTTTTAACTGCCCATGTGGACGATTAAAAGTCATACAAATAATGTCTTATTGTGCATCCATGACTCTGAGTTACATTACTGTTCAGGAACACAGCTCAGTGTTTCTGAGCAACATAACTTATGCTGCTCAGCAGGCTTTTATGAAGCCCAGTCTGTCTCCCGTAATAAGGGTGGTTGGGCTTATAAAGGCCTTGGTTGTCATTAGCCTAGTATATACCTATGAACCTATAAGTTGTTTGAGTCATTATCAGGGGAGTTATGGTCATTATTATTAAAGAAATCCGTCTCCATTTCCATTGCTTTCTAATGCAGCTGTACTGTCGTTATAAAATGCATCTAGTTTGCCTCCATAACAGCATCATTAATTTAACCAAGACTATCTTTTCTTTCTTAAGTAAAAATAGTGTTACATTCCTATTCACTTTTTCTTAGATTTGTAATGTTCCTGCTTTAAAGGTTCACCTTTTACATATAAAAATACTGTATCTGAAAAACCAAAACTAAAACTTGTAAAGAAATGGCAGAAAACTAATGAAAAATGCAGACCCTTACAGTAGCTGCAATTTATTAATACAATCAGGTGCTTTCATCAGTGGTATCTCTGACTTCACCAGAATAACAAGTTCCAATTCACACAAAGTTTAAATAGTTCAAGTGAGTCACATGATCAACAAGCTACTCTAACAATTAAATTAACTAAATAAATTAAATCCAACCACAGAAGCAAGATGGGCTAATAACATGTTGCACAAAAAACTCTCACAAATCACCTTATCATAAACAATATTGATTCACGACTTTAAAAACATAAAAAACATTGAAAAATGTTAAAGAATGTGTCCCATTTGAATTATAGAACCGAGTCAGCCTTTAATTTCAGGACAGTTTGTTTCATAGGATCATAAGAGACAATAAGAGATTACTAGGCCAATGGCTCTGAGGCCCTTACAAGCCTAGCCAAGAGTTTATCCCCAAGAGAGAAACCTCAGTCAGCACCTGTTGCTCCTGTCAATGAGGGACACAGTTGGAGACCCTGGGACAGATTTGTGGTTGCCCATCCACTCATCAAGGTTGCACTTGAAGAGGGTCAGTGACGTACTTTGTTTGACATGTATGGGGAGCCTATTCCAGAGACAGGATAGCCTTTGGGAGACAAACCCGTCTCTCCAGCAGGTTTTGTTAAAGTCACATATTAGATTTAAGCCTTTCGATCGGGTACTATGTGAGGAATTAGACTTACAGATATGGAGCATTTCTAGTAGAGCAGGGTCTGAGAGTGCCTTGTAGGTGAGACATAGATCACTTCTGAGCAATCTGTATGATGCAGAGTAGAGTGATAGTGATTTTCCTGCCATTTGTATATAAACATACTGTATTAATATTATTGACTATTATTAAATTCACTTAGTATTCCCTTATCAAATGTTTGTTGACAATATTGTAATACAGTTGTACCTATCTTCATAATGAAGGCCCCAAACTAATTGATATTTCATTATTAGTACCCCAAGTCTTACACATTTGTGAGTTGCCACAATAAACAGACTTCATAGCATGCACATAATGAAACACTGAAGTAATAAACTGAAACAATTATAACATGTACCATCAAATGCACGATTATAACAATCATACCATAATACTTATGAATAGCTGCTAACATAATATGTAAAGTTTCCATTGTCTGACACAACTTTCCTGTTCATTCATAAGTCATATATAGTCTAACTGTTTCACATTTGTTTATCATATGTATCAAAGGCTCAGCAATGACCACTTCATTTTATTTATATTTATTTTATTTTATATTTGTTTACTGGGAAAGTCTGACTGGGGAAGAAAAAAGCATGCATGAACTGAGAAATGGTGTTGGGACAAAGGAGAGTGGTGGAAATGGTATTTCCAGTGTTTCCACAATGCATGGAACTGGTGCAAGGCCAAAAACCACAGGTACTGTTTTATACAATGAGGGGGAAAGGGGTTTTGGCTTTAATACTGCAGTTACACGACGATTTAATGTGGATGGGACTGATGAAGTGGATATAGACATTTTTTTTAAAAGGCCTTTATTTTTCAATGACCAACAAAATATGGGAAACAATATAAAGACTGTGAAACATGCAACAAAGACTGGGACTTTGAAAGAAAACATTTTCCTTTTAGAGAAAAAAAATGTTTGCTGTTAGAAATCTCCAAATGGAGAATGCTTATTTAGATGAATGTTTACAGAAGAAAATTGTGCCAAAACGCCTAAGGGTTTACAAATTTCTTTTTAGGATAGAATATGAGGAAAAACTGATTATTGAATTCTCTGAAATGTTTAATAAGCATGAATTAGAGCTTGTGGAAAAGATTGTTTTATGCAATGATTCTAAACTGTGTCGTCTGATTAGTGAAGTTGAGACTTTAAATAATGACATCAATGACCTATTGTTTTCACAATATGAAAATCTGTATTTTAAATAGTTTAAAATGGTGGAAAACTAGTGTAATAGCATTTTTGACAAAAAATGTAAAACTTTACAAAGGTATTTAAAAGAGAATAAAGAGAACAGAGCGTACATTTTAAAACAAAAAGAACATAAAATTGTTGGGGGTATACCTACACCCATACTCACACTTACCAAGAAGAATATATGTATAGGAATGAAAGGAGAAGTTCCCTTTACAACTCTAATGGTCATGACAACAGTTCTCAGCACAATAATTATAGAAATAATCAACATTTTGTTCATGCACAGGAGAAATGGGATGTGGGGGAGAGAAGAGACAAGGAAAGGGCACCGAATAACAACTAACAGTGACAACGAAATTTCAAGGAATAGACTGGTTAGCACATTTAGGGGTTACCATATTTATTATTATTCAGGAATAAATTTAACAAAGGAGCATTTTCTGTTATTTATGAAGGGGTTAAAATATGTGCCAGCTAGAGGCTTTGATTACACAGACTCCATTTTGGAGTTAAAAATATACATGAGAAAACTGAATTTAGCTTTCCTGTTTAGGGACCGTGATGAACATATTAGTCTTACTAGGAACAAAGAAATTAAAAACAAGAGTGTGTATAATCCACCAATGGACGCCACCCTAAATGTTTTTGAAAATAATTAGCTAAAAAAGATTTTTTGCAATGATGATTCCTAAACTGTGTCGTCTGATTTGAAGACTGTGACTGAGGATTTATATGCTCTAAAATTAAAAGAAAAAAAGAGTTTTTCATATGGAAATCTTAATGGGGAAGAGATGAGATTACTTGAACAGGTCAGAAACAACAGGACAATTAGGATTATGCATCCAGTTAAAGGGGGTGGGATGGTCATCTTTGATGCTTTACATTATTCCCAAAAAATCCTAGAGATGTTGCATGAAACTAGTGTATATACCGATGTTTCACTTAATGAAGTCAACATTAGTTACCGAAGAATAGATTGTTACTTGGAAGAATACCTATTGGATGAGCATATTACACATGAAATTTACAGCATTTTGAAAGTCAAGAACCCTATGGTGGCTACCATTTTTGGGATTCCAAAAAAAACCACAAGGGTTTAAGTAATTTAACATTTCGGCCAATAGTAGCAGGACAGTGGTCAAAAACTTACCCTTTTGGTGTCACCATAGACTTTTGGTTAAAACAAGTTGTGAATAAAATGGAGCATTTAGTAAAAGATTCATGGGACTTTTTGGGTAGAATTAAGGAAGAGCTTTGGGAAAACAATTTGATTTTTTTTGACCATCGATGTAGTGGATTTATTCACTTGTATCCCTAGGGAAGAAGGGTTAGATATGTTTGTTAACTGTTTGAATAAAATATCAGGTTTTTCTAATGAGAAAGTAAATTTAATAGTTGACTTCATGGGGGGTAGTTTTAGACTACAACTATATATATATTTTGAAGGAGAATACTTCAAACAAAACAAAGGTGTTGTTATGCGCTCTCATATTTGCAAACCTGGTTCTCCTTGACTGGGAGGTAAATAAAGTCTTTAGATGCGAGTATTTTCAAAATGTCAAATTATACATAAGATTTTTGGATGACATTTTTATTCTGTGGAATAGTTCCATAGATAGAGTGGAGGATTTTGTTAAGTATCTGAATTCCACTACCAGTTTCTTAAAATTCACTCACACAAGTAACCCTTGTCCGTTAGTTACCTTGACACTCAGATTTTCAAAACTTCAAGTGGTTTTACATCTAAAATATACAGAAAACCATCATTCAGCAACTCTTATCTTGGATACACAAGTAGTCACTCCCCCCCACCAAAAAGCCAGTATTGTGAAAGGCCAGATGGTAAGGGTTGCTAGAATGACATCTTCGGCTGGTGACCTTAAGAATGAATTACAAAAAGTTGCGGAAATGTACTATGAAAGAGGATACCTACAGGGCATGGTTCAGGAAAATGTGGACTATGTTAGAAGGGAATGGGGTAAGAGATTTAAACCCCTGTTAGGAAATTTTAACATGGTTAGAGAGTCACCTCAGGGACAAAAAAAAAACTTTGAAAAGGTATGATTTTACCATACTGGGGGAAGGTAGGGAACGTGAAGGATATATTGGGAAAAAAATGGGCTATTCTCAGGGGAAACCAAGATTTGAGAAGAGGTATATGAGACAGACCCTCCTATGTATACAAAACTAGGGTAAACATAAAAGAAAGTTTTGAATATGTGAAGAACACACAAGTTAACAAGTATGATGGTACTATAAAGTGTGGATTCTGTTCACAATGTTGCTACATAGTAGATTGTAAAATGGTTATTTTAGAAAATACCCTTAAAACAAAAGTAGAATTTGTTAAGGGTAACTGTCCCACATCAGGTGTCGTATACCTTGTACTGTGTAAGGGATGTCCAGCATATCATGTTGGCAAAACTGAAAGGCAATTACCTTCATAGGTTCATAGGTTGGTACTAGGCTATCCACCTTAGGGCCTATACAAGCCAAGCCATAACAATTCCCTGGCTATTTCTTCCCACACTATTTACTTCACTGGACCCCTGTATAACAGGGTGACTGACATGATCCCTGGGGTGAATTTCCTTTCTCCCATCCAATCATCAAGGTTCCTTTTGAAGAGGGCCAAAGAGGCGCTCTGCTTGACATATATGGGCAGTCTATTCCAGAGTCTGGGGAGTCCCTGGGTCAGGAACCTATCCCTAGGTAATAGGATATATGAACACGTGTACCAGATATACACTAAGAATAATAACAATGCACTGTATAGGCATTATTTAGTTTGTAGGCGTTTTCAGGGGTTCCATTTTGGAATCTTAGAGAAAGTATTAGTTAACGCTAGGGGGGACTACAGAAATTTAATGGAAGAAAAATAAGTCAAATGGCAGTTCAAGCTGCAGGCAGGGGAGGGCATAGGTTTAAATGAAGTTATTTCTGTAAAACCCCTGTTAATTAAGAGAGCTAGGGACAAAAGGCTATGTTAAAAATTTCCATGAAGTTAGGAAAGCTTATTTTTAGTGCAGTATATATGGTTTCGGATGTTTATAAATGTTTTTAAGCTGTATTTTTTAAAAAAAAGTGGTAGTGCCTTTAAATGCATTTGTGTGGCTGTGATGTCATCAACACATTGGGATATAATTGTTGGACTTAATAGAAGGCATGTATTATGATGAAGTCCCCATTCTGAGGGGATGAAAGCTCTCAATGAATACTTTTTAAACATTTTTATGTCTCAATAAAATGTTTCATACCTTTGGAAGGTTGTGGAGTGCTTTGGCTGCAACACAGTGCTTTTTATTATTTTATTTCTGTTTTGGTTATCACTGGAGTCATTGTTTAAACAGTTTTGACTGGGGAAGAAACACATTTTCAGTGGAGGCTTGGGGAGAAAACCGCCATTAAAATACAAACAGTAGACTTAGAAACAATGCATAGGTTAGACAAGTACATATATAAAACCCTAGACATGGGTATAGCTGTTATCAATATATTACATTACTAGCTTTCTTGAAATAAAGCAGTATGATTAAAAACAATATGCATAAAAATTGAGGCGAGAACCCTGAAAAGGATAAATAAATACATACATACATACACACATACATAAATACATACATACATACATACATACATAAATATTTGAAACTCAAATAGAATCCTCATGGCTCAAACCTAAAGATCATGTACAAAGTAACAAAACTAAATGCAACATCTTCATACAATTTCACATTTTTGTGATGAGGTGGATGAAATGGAGGGGCAATAGAAGTTGAATAGAAAATAAAGGTAGATTTGACACAAGGCACCTGGTCAGCGATGGTATGAGAGATTTCATTTAGCTGATTGATTAGGTATTTATGGTTGAATGTACATTAGAAAGACATTTAGGACTGAATACACTAGAGGGAAGGTGTATCTTTAATTGCATATAAACTGGATGGTTACATTAATTAAGAAATGGTCTGTTTACTTGAATTATTGGAAATAAAAACTGAATTACATTATGGTAGAGTACATCACTTTATATTTGCTAATTGTTGCAGTAACAAATACAGTTATAGTGTGTTTTACATCAAAGAAATAATGAACTTGGGGGCAGAGCCAAGATGGTCAACTGATAGCAGCAGTTTTTCAGAGCTCCATGAAACTAGTATAAAAAACAAGAAATAACTTATTTTATTTTAGCAAAAATACTTAGAATTGATAGATGAAAGTATACACTACATTATTAGTAACTTTGGTGAACTTAGGAAAGATCTTTCTTGTCAAATTATAAAGGAGAATATATCATTTGTGGAGATGACAACTTTGAAGACTTCTCATTCTGACATGGCTTTAAAAAAAAAGAAATGCAGCTTGTGACATCTGCTCTACAAGAACTCTCACTAAAAATGGATGATTTTAAGGAGAATTTACAAAACCTCAAGGAAAATTGTCAGAAACAGACAGATTCTCTCAAAGAACTTATACAGCAGCATCATTCCAGAATAACACATTTAGAAGCATCCCTGAATGATCTTGACAGAAGACTGAAGGAAGAAGAAAGCCAGAAAGATTTTCTCATCAAACAAAACACTTGGCTTCTCAATAAAGTGGATGACCTGGAAAACAGGGACATAAGGTCAAATATAAGGATTTTTGGCATCCCTGAGAGAGCTGAAGGAGAAGATATCATTTATTTCCTGAATACCTGGATTCCAGAGATTTTAGATTTAAAAGAGGGTCTGCCCTTTGGTATTGAAAGGGCTCATAGAGCTTTAGGAAAGCCAGTGTCAACATCCTCCTCTACTCCTCCCAGATCAATAGTCATAAAGTTTCTATCTTATTTGGACAATGTGTTGGTCCTAAAATCTGCCTGGAGGAAAAGTCCATTAAAATTTAATCAAAACCCAATTAGGTTTGATAATGACTATTCTACCAGGGTTTTGGAACAGAGGAAAAAAGCTTGGCCATTAATAAAACTGTTAAAGCAGAATAACCTCAAAACTCAGCTTGTCTTTCCTGCCAGAATAAAAATTCTATATCAGAATGAAATGAGATCATTTAATGCCCTACAGGAAGCCACTGCCTTTATTAAAAACAATAGCATTATTTCCTTACCTGAAGATATGGAATGGGCATCTGCTTCTCTGAAGAGAGTTACTAATAAATCTTCTTGGACTGATGTTAAAAAGAAAAAACAAAAAACTGAGTCAAAGATTGCTGTTCTCACTAAATCTCTCAAAACATCTACTGCAACTGGACTTTAATTTGTTTTATACTTGCTAAATCTTCAAGTAAGGTATGTCATGACAATATTTTTCTTTCTCTTTTTGCTTTTTTCATTTCTATACTTTTTGTTCATATACAAATTAAATAACTGTTTATACTTTTTAGTATATTAGTATAATATTACTGGTTTATTGAGTGACATAATTGAACAGTAAGCTGTCTTTGCTTTTATGACCTTAATATGACACGCTTTATTTCAAATAATATATAGCCCTTTGCCCTGCTAAATGCTCTTCTGAGTTATGGCACAGGCATAGTCACTGCTTAGATTAATTTATCAAAACTGTTATGTTTCCTGTAGAGTTTAATGTTAAAGTATTGTTTTCTCTCTCATTGGCAATGGACTTACTATATTCAACTTGAATTTGGCAGAGAGACTATGTTTCCTGCATTTTTAGCAGTATGTATCTCTTGTATATCTACTTAGCAGCAGTGGTTTATTGAAAGATGTCTGTAGCTGTCTGAGTGTCTCTGTGATACGAATCATTTGTGCTTGGAGTTCCTGGTAAGTTCTTGCTTCAGAAAATGACTTTGTATTTAAAATAAGAATGATGACATGAATTTATGGACTGTTCTGCCTATTAATTAGAAGCTTTAGCTGGGATCTGAAAGTTTTTATGTAATGGGAGAGGTGTTTTTTCTTTTTTAAAAAATGCTTTTAAATTACTGTGTTTTGATGTTTTAAATTTGCCGGTTATATAGAGTTTAGTTATGGGAAAGATTGTATGAAACTGTTTTTTTTTTATGGTTTGTGATATCCAGAGGTGATTTCTTGTGTATTGAATGTCATTTTACTGTTTGGAAGTATCTGACAGTTAAACTTTGCATTTGTTACTATAAATAAGCAAACTTTGTGATACAGTTAAAGTGAGGTCAGAAAATTGTACTGTATAGAGTGCTGGGTGGGGAAATGTCATTTTGAAATTTAAGAAGTGAAGCTTCTTGGAGATATTCTCTAATTTCCCCTATATTAAAAGAGAATAAGGACCCTAATCATTGCAACTCATATAGACCAATTTCTTTGTTGAATAATGATTATAAACTATGTCAATTATGGTCAATAGATTGAAAATACCCATATCTGAAATAATTAACGAAGTCCAAACTGGTTTCATACATAACAGGCATACACAGGATAATGTTAAAAGAGTATTAACACTGATAGATTACCTCAATAGAGGAAACCAAAAAGCATTGATAATAGGTCTAGATATTCAAAAGGCCTTTGACTCTTTACATTGGGGTTATTATTTAAAGTCTTACAGTTATTGGATTCCCCCCTTTTTTATAATAATGATAAAGAAAATCTATGTAAATAATCTAGCATATGTCAAATTAGGTTCCTTTACTTCCAAAGCAATCCAAATCACTAGAGGTACTGGAAAAGGATGTCCCATGTCCCCTATCCTCTTTGCTCTGGCCATAGAAATACTTGCTATTTTAATACACAATAACCCAAAGATAAGAGGTATAAATATATATGATCAATATATCTCTAAAATAATGATGTTTGCTGATGACGTCTTACTTACCTTACCCAACTCTAAGGAAGTGTTAGATGAAGTGGATATAGTAACAACAAATTTCCAAAAAATCTCAGGACTTTCCTTCAACAAATCTAAATCAAAATATTTATTATTAAATAAAAAAAGAACACACAGGTTCGAGTTAATCATATTACTGGAAACCAAGTTTCAACTCTAGACTACTTAGGAATAGTCCTAGGTAAGAATATAGAGGAAACCTTACAGCTTAACTATGCTGAAGCCATAGACTTCCTCAAGACATTAATAAGCAAATGGAATAATTTGTTTATAACATTTGATGATAGGTTACAACTGATAAAAATGGCTTTGTTACCTAAAATATTATATATAGCACAAGCCCTTATACTTCCACCAGGAAAGAAAAGAAATTACTTCAACTCTGATGAAATTCCTATGATACCCCAAAAGAAACAGAGTGGCATATTCACATCATATCAGAAAATGGGAACAAAGGGGGTTAAATTTCCCAGAGACTGAAACTTATATAAAGGCATCTATATTTAAAATAATGATGAATTGGATAAATCCTAGATACTCTTCCAACTGGAAACAGTTACACTCCATTATACTAATGACTGAAATTTATTTATCAAAAAATGCTTTGGTAACTGACAGAGATAACAAGATATGGCACTATTTAAGTTTAAATTTACAGTATAGCACAACAAAATTAACTAAACTAACAATAAACAATATTTTTGATGTGTTTAGAAGATTCATTAACACAAATTTAGATATAAAACTGTGGCATAGATTTTTAATACCATTTACTATTACAAGGGATTTCCCTGATAAAACACATAGAGAGATTTTTGGTTTATGGGAAAATAATAACCTATTTTGTTGGTTGCAATGTATTGAAAATCAACAAGCTTTGAACACACAAAGTATATTGACAACCTATGGCCTATCCCCTAATGACTGGTTGGATCTTCAGAGTGTCACAGCATACACTCAGGATCTGTGTAGAATAATACATAACTCATCTTTCAAAACTGTACCAAAAAATATAAACTGGATTTTGGAATTCTATATAATAATATCAATATTACAAATGAATTATCATATCTATATAACACTTTAATTGTCTATAAGACAGCTCCTAAAGATTCTTACTGGCAATATCTAACTAAAGGGCTTCAAGTATCATCAATGGAAGATAAAACAAACATTTTATTTTCAGTTAAACTAACTTCTTATTCACAATTCTGGAGGATTTTACATTGGAAATTTCTACACAGATCCTTTTTGACACCTGACAAACTCTCAAAAACGAACCTTCAAACAGCAAGTTATGTTGGAGATGTCATCTGTCCACTAATGCTGACTGGTCTCATATTATTTATGACTGTACTAATATTAAACCATATTGGAATGATATTAACAAATTTCTTCAAGCTGTCTATTCTGATATATTTGTTATGACAAAATCTTTAATTTTATTGAATGTTGTTAATAGTAATAATATGAAGAAAGATGACCTGTATTTGTTGTGGACAATGTTAGCAATAGCCAGAAAATGTATAACTAGAAGATGGAACTCTAATGTAGCACCCATAATGGAGGAATTCCTATCATCACTGAAGAAATGCATACTAATGGAGAAAAGAACTAAAGAGTTAAGAACTTTTCCTAAGCCATTGGTTAATAGTCCGTGGAGGAAAGTTATAAATTTGATTGATACCCTACAGATGGAAACAAACCCCTCCTAACTATCATAGTTTGTATATTAACTTATTTTTTAACTATAAATGTTTTATCTGAATCCTTTTTGTCAGGCTGAATGTAAATACTGTAAATAGTTATTGAATATTATGAATGCATTAAATTATTGTGTATTTCATCAAAATAAAAATAATTTGATTAAAAAAAATAATGTACTTGATGGGAAGGACTGCTAGGAGTTACAAAAAGCTGATTTCTGAACAATCTAATTAGGTCTACTTTCATTGGAAGAGGGCCCATATACTTGAACGTCATTTTTATGAGATGAAAATAAAAACTGAAATCCCAAGCAAGTTTTTCCCGGGGCATGTAAACACTTGCCCAATGTGGGGAAATATGCCCTTTTCCCTACTGTAGTGGATCCTGGAGTTGGTATATATATATATATATATATATATATATATATATATATATATATATATATATATATATAGTTAGGGGGTAGGTTTCAGATACTATGGTGTGTTTTCCTGAAGTTTTGGGCAAGTGTTTACTTGCTGTGGGAAAAATGCACAGTTTGGGATTTTAGTTTTTGTTATTTTCATCTCACGAAAATAACGTTCGAGTATATGGGCTTTCAAGCATGCAAAGTAGATCCTCTAAATGTCATGTGTAGTGAAACGTTGTGTCTACCAGTGTTTCCAATGAATTTGCTGCACTCACAGATTTTATTCTCCAACTTCTAAACTTGCAGACACCAGTAAAATATTTAATTTTTTCCACCTTAAAATACAATTAAAAACAGGCAATTTCTTCAGGTTTGCCACACACACTGCTCACATGCTAACCCCATCATGCATTGCATATTGATGATGCAAGGTTGGAGATATGGGTATTTCCCATCGGCAGGGACTACAATTGTTAAAAAAAGTCATAAAACAGATATGCAGAAATAAATATTTAATGAGTACATAAGCTGTGAAGCTGTATTCAGTACTTAGGAAGTTGAAAGTTGTATGAGAAAAGATTGAGGGAAGTAAACTTTTGTGCCTAAGAAGTGGAGGAAGAAGGAGGCAAAAAGGGGATGTGTATGAAAATGAGTTATGGAGGGACGGACAATGAATTTGTTGGAGAAATATTTGTTGTCTGGAGCAGCCCAAGCATGATTTTTTTACACTAGTGATAGGCTTAACAGCATCAAGCTATGCCTCAAAGATAGCTTTTTTCCATGAGAGTAAAAGAGTTGACAATGATCAAAGTTATTCTTTTTAGGCATTTTTTTTGACTAGTACATTCTGTAGTGGGATGACTAAAAGAGGCTGTAAAAGAAATAATCCACCAAAGTCAGGGAATGGATGCAGTAGGGATTGTGAAAGCATTATCAAAACTTTCAGAATGCGAAGCAGAGAGTATATACAATGGAAGGAGGAAAAAAATTGCTTTTCTAAGGATGAAGGATGAAGAGTGAAGAAATTAAGTGATGAATGTTGAAGGAGTAAAATAAGGGGGGATTTAGGCTTTTGGATGTGAACGGTCTGTCAGTTATGGAAGGCCTGAAAGTTGAACACTGCGGTACCATGAGTCAGCAGGATGAAGAATCAGATAGAGACTGTAGAACTGACATAGGAGAGATGAAAAAGGAGAGGGTTAGTAAAGTGTGAGGTGAGAGAACAGGGGTGGGTAATGTTTCAGAAAAAAGTGATGTACACCTGACGTATAGGTGACTAAGGTACATGTGAGTAACAGTTTTAAATTCTGAAACTTATATGTGCAAGTCCAGGAACAGTGAAACTGGACATGCATAAATGCTGAATTACAAACACTATGACCAAGATTGCTGTGTCTAGATGTATTCCATTTTCTCTGAAGCATGTCATCTTCAAAGGTTGTATATTTAAGTAGTAGAGATGTGAGGGGTGCAGCTCCCTACACTGTGGGATGATGGGGGCTTGCACTTGAAAACCAATTTTAAAAGAGAACAGCAATCATTCATGTTCACTGTTTTCCATTAGTTTTGCTTTTGCTGTTGTTATTGTTGTTGTATTTCCAAGACTTGCATGCAGTTATCAGTCTTGGAATTACAATAGGGAGCTATGGAGGAAGAGGTGTGTCAGTAAAGGGTGTGCCTAACAGTAGAGTTGATGGAGTGTGTTAAGGGATTGTGAGCTAGGTTAATTATGTAATTCTGTACCACTTAGAGCCCTATAAGAAGCTTAGTACTAAAAACTGTAGTACTCAAATAGGAAGGGTTCACTAATATTGTAATATACGGATTGCCCTGCAAAGGCAAGTCATCAAAACAGAGAACATAATACAGCAAAATGCAATATCACTTGTAAGCACCACAAATCTCATCTGTTTTTAATAGAAAATCCTGACTTCATCCTTAAAATAACAAGTGCTACAAAATTCTGAGCAACCAATTTAAATTATGATTTGTACAATTTATTTGATCGCCACCACCACCACCACCACCACCACCACCTCCACCAACTGCCACTGTTCATTAGGTCTCATATGCTACACCACAAATTTGATGATATAATTAGAAGCAGGATTGCAAAGCAAGGGCAACAACAAGCAGGTACACATTGCAAAGCCTCACTACATTGTTTTATTTCCCTTTGCTGGTCTGCGTGTGAGTTGTGACACCTGAAGACAAATGTCAAGTAACAGGAAGTTGTTGCTGCAGGAAATTATACCACAGACAAAAGACCTAGAACCATATTGCATTATTATCTACAGAAACGCAGACACTGTGTAGCCTAGGTTTTACTGTAGTAAGGTCCCGAACTGATAAAAGGAAGGCTTACAGTTGTAGATGTCATGTTCATTGAATTTCCTTTATAATATGTTTCTCCCCTTTGCCTGCCATACTCCACATGCCAGTTTATAAGTATCTGTGATTGTTTCGAGTTTAGAAAATCGCTACTGGAAAATATAACAGTCCTGTGTGGGAGTGCATGGACACTATTAGCTGTTACGTGCACTTATACTAGCATTTTGTTCCTTTCTCTCCTTCACTAGGGCTCCAAGATATTTGCCCTTATTTCTGCATTACATTGCTTACCTTGGAGATGCATTTTATCATTTAGAATACGCTATGTTTATACAAGTAACAGTTATAAAGGTGAGGTCTCTATTGAACTGGAGATATAACCACATTCCTAATCAGAGGTGACATCCTATTTTACCTACAAAGTAGAAGTATGTTTGAAATAACTTCTACAACATGACAGAGTTATCTTGTATGGTTGGTGGAGGGTTTAACAAATTTTATTTAAAAAGGTTTAGTGGAAATAAGAGCACGGACTGGATTCCATAAAGTTTGTGAATTTCGATGCATTACGCCAATATCAGTCCTAAACTTGCGAATAACATTGTAATATGTATATGTACCACAATAACCTCAGAATAACTCAGCACATAAAAGAGTATTGCAGTAGCAAAAGTGCACTTAACGAACCTCCAAGTAATCCATAAGTAATGAGAAATTGTCAAAGAGCATTGCACATTAACAAAGTTATGGAAACATTATCACAGTTCAAGCATCCTAATAGTTATACAGGCATATGCATAATAGAATCTGTCCAATAAGGTTAACAACTACTATGGAATATAACTGCCACCTTTATGATACCAAAAAAAAAATGCCAACTATCCCAGTGTAAGCTACATGGCATTCATAATGCATATTTTCAGAAATTTCTCCAGAAACTTTACAGACAATTATGATTATTTCTGTAATTCATTCACCAACAAAATATACTTGCTCCAAAGCTCCATGCCATTTCTAATATATATTGTCAGCAATCTTTACAGTAAGTTCAGAGATAACTATAGATATATCTTTAAGGCATGTACTAATAAAATATGTCTGCTTCACTTACAGGTTCTGATGGAATGCATAACATTTCTAATAAAAAATTAATACAGGCAAAGGGCAATCATAGCCACATATTCACAGCTACCATTTGCTAACAATGGGTGTAGGATGTGTGGGGAACACAACTAATGCACACTCTCAAGGAAAGGGGGAGACAGAAAAGAAGATGTGGGGTATGGAAGAAGAAGAGGGACACACAAGAAGGATGTTGGAATAAGAAACCTGAGAGAAAGTCATGGGGGCATGGGTAAGTTTTTTTTTTTTGGGTGGTAATAGGCCCCATTTTTTTAAGAATTCAAGGAAAGGTAAAGACAGGGAAAGAGAAGGAGAAGGTCATTGCAGCAGGTATACCCAAAGAACGAATATTATAACACAAGACAGACAAAGTTGGAAAACAAACAGTAAGGAGAGGTAAGCTACACAGATGGCACCCTGCACAACACAGACAATGGAAAGTTGTCAAACAGGTTGGGGATGCATATCAGCCATGGCAAAATGCAGAAAAAACATACCTGCCTATGCACTATTACATTATGACATGTTGCAAACTGTGTGGCAGTCAACCCTGGATGTGTATGACCAATGGTAAATGAGTGTTGGAGGATAATAAATGAGGATCACAGTACAAACTGGATAAATAAACACATGTCCAAGTAGTCTGTCAGCAGTGCACTTGTAAGCCAAACAGCATCACAGTTGAGCAAATGCAGGTCTAACAATGCTAGATAGCTCCAGTAGAGGACAGAACCAAACCTACAACCATGCATGTGAAAGGCAAACAACCAAGCGCCAAACAGAAGTATTGCAAAAAAAAAAAAAAAAAAAAACAAGCAATAAAATGTCTGATACATACACAAGTAGGTGTACACAACGTGTAATAGAATGCATATATGTTATACACATATGCCACGTCAAAGGCAATACAGAGGTGTAGATGTGTGTGTATGAATGTCAGTGGCCTAAACAGAACATACATGAAAGCAAGGTCAATAATCAATGACATGTAAGTATATTTACAAAAATACAACACTGCAGCTTAATAAGTACAGCAGGCTGTGCACATGGATGTTAACAAAGTACACAAGTATGATGATAACAAGGATGTATTGCAAGCATCAGCCAGTGACTTGTGCATATATGTCCCACATTGAAAATGCCCATGCATTCAGCACATGTTCACTGTGTCAAACTAATACAAGGCAATGTTCAATAATTGCAAGAAAGGCAAACATATCTGCAAAATATGATAGGGAAATATGAAGGTGGAAGGGAGGTGGCCAAACTTGGCCCACATGAGGGAAAAATAAGATAAGGTAAGTTAATATACTGCAAATACACGTGTACAGCCAACAGGGTGTTGTAGAGGAGAAAAACACATTTAACCCAATGGAAAATGTATGTCACATGAGCAGAATGATTGCTGATGTCCACAGAACTAGCTACGTATAAAACACACATACACAGTAATGTGCAATCATGTAACACCAACATGCATACATATGCATACTAAGAATTTCAAGCACATACGCATATACTGTCATGCAAATGTTGAATAAACAATCACAGGTGTATGTCACCCACCCTGCTCATTACTGAGCAGAGGACATTCCTGTGAGCATTGTTGCAGCACATCAGTGGTAAGTCAGTGAATGCTCACATGTCAAAGGTACAATTGTGTGTCAGTATGGATCCAACTATGTGCAGACACATACAATCAGTTAATGTGTACAATTATTTGTAGAAGGTATGAACTTATGTGAATAAGAAATGGATGTGGAGATTTAGGATACAGCAAAGATGACATAATGTACTGTTAAAGACAAAATTACCTGTAACACTGTGTACAGACTAAGGCTACGTTGCTGTTTGATGCAGTCAAAAAAGGAGGCATGCACATAGACATGATATATCAATATATGATCTCACATGGCATCAGTATTGTCAATCATGACAATTGTCATCCAAAACACATGGGGAATGATGTGTCCTTCTTTTGCACATACATAATATGTCAATACACAATTCCAAGCCATACCACAGTGTTAATGCTGGACTATGGAAAACATATGTAACCTTGCTTAGTTGTTTAACTTTGTTCATTGTTATTTTGCTCTATAAACAATTATTAGTGTTTATCATCCATATTATACAGCTGTCTATATACTTGGCTCATTCTACATAATTAGCCTGTTTGGTACATGTAGCATTACAAGCACATGTAATCCTACAACAGCCTTTTGGCCATTTATAATCTCTAGACACTGTACTGCTAATTGCACGTACCTGAGCGACCTGCACTAGGTCCGCCTGCTCTTCGTCACATTTTTCTTTTTGCTTCATGTGTATTGTTTCCACGAAATTGTACTATATAGTACCAATGAGACCTCACAGTTCTGTGTTATTTTAGAAGTAATTGCCACGAGATAAGCTAAAGAGGTGGCAGAGGTCCGCTCAGCATTGTATATTTGTTTTTCTTTTCTTTTCCTTACTATCAAACACTCTCATTTTTTTTTCAGTCATACAATTACTCTACTGTATAACCAGTCCAAATAGGATTCTCTGTTAAAACTGTAATTTTCTCTTTTATGTTTGAATATTACATTGCTATGCCAGTTTTAATGTTCTGCTTGTTCACCAGGTGTGTTTAAAATGGAAATGTGGTTGCTCTCAGTGTGAGCCTTATGCTGTTTAGGTGTCCTTCATATCTTAGAAACGGTGGTAGGGTGATAGTTCTTATCTGTATTCCTTATGTATTATACTATTTTTACTGTACATATACCTGCTGTGGAATAATTTGCTAAAGGCTTGTCTACATTTTACCATAGTGTGCACTGCAAATGACCAGTTTTTGTTTACTAATTGCTAAGATACCATTTTTATGATTTCATTGTCCTTCATCTCCTTCTCTTCTACTACTCCATCCCTTCTATCTGTACCCCCCACCTTTCCCTTCTGCCTACTCCGTTCAGTATTCCTATCTACCTTATCAAACTAAATTCCTACACTCCTTCCCATTCTATTTCTCTGTACACTCACTGCTCACTGCATTTTCATTTACCTTTCTTTTACTTCTTTTTCAGCTCACTCGAGTCCAACTGTGCTTCCCAACTTTCATTAAAGCTGCCACGGTAACCTGCTCTCCATAAAGTAAGACATTAGAAGGCTTTCCAACTGGTTTCCCACGTCAGCGTGTATGTGCTTATATTTGTATTGTAAAATTGTGTTCCTTGCAATCTACTTGCTGTGTGCACACTTGCAGCCTACAACGGCCGTTTTTTACTACTCTCACTATCTCTCTGTTAGCTACCCTTTGTCCTGCTCATTAGCAATAGAAACTAAAATGTATAAAACTATGCTTCCCTCTATTTTTATTCTTTTTGCTTGACTTTTACATATCCCTGTTAGCTACCCATTCTCCCGTTCATTAGCAATAGAAAATAAAAAGTATAAAATACGCTCCCTCTATTTTTACTCTTTTTACATTAACCTAACTTATGACCTTGCCATTAGGTGGCACTATAAACACTTCCATTCATAAAATCAGAGTGATATTGTAACTCCTACTTCCCTGTAAGCTTTTCATGAATGAATCAGGTTTTCTAGTGTAAGTAATCCATCTCTTTTTGTAATTAGTCCGATCCCCATTTCAGAAATGGCAGGAACCCACAGTTTTATGTTTTACTGATTTGAGCTTACCACTGAGCTATATGTGTTTCCCTGAGACTATGTGGCGGATTGTTTCTCAGATTTCTTCTTACTCCCCTTTCTCAGCTCTACCCACTCTGTTAACCCTGCGGGTTCACTCCACTTCCCTACCCTGCCCCCAAATCCCACATGCCCCCAGCACCACTTCACTAATACCTCACTGATCACTCCCACACTAAAATTACCCTATTAGGATCATCCCCACCTACCTACACATCACTGTTTCTCCCTCCACCTTTCTTAATTACCTCCCCCTCCCTCTGCCACACCCACCTCCTCCCTTAGTAACACTACACTCAGCAATAATACACTCTACCCTGTACTATTTCTACTTTCTTCTTTTCCTTCTTACATCTACCCTTTTCCCCACATATTGCCCCCTATATCCTCCCACTTAATATAATCTAACTTCAACCATGCAAATAAAACCTTCATTAGCTCTACCCTCTATATTCCAATCTCTCTTTCTCCTCTACCTACTCCACCTCACCACTCTCCCCCAATTCTCTTATTCTCCCCCTGTTCATACAACCACTACATACCTCAAAAATGAAGTATCCTCCACAGCCTATATCTCTGCCCACATTTATTTCCACAGTGATTCTCTCCTCTTTATCAGAAAACTCTTCCCCACTATCTGTAATCAAGTTCCCATACCCAATAACCCAGGCACTATTGACTCTACTACCCCAACTTCTAACCACAAACAATATAAACATCTACCCTTCCTCCTTTCTCAACAAATCTGCCTCCTCCTTTCTGGTGACATACACCCAAACCCTGGTCCCTCATATATACAACTCCTCCAACCCAAATTTACCACATACAACCCCTCCCCATAAAACTCTAATCTTTGTTACAATTAATGCCCAGAGTCTATGCGATAAAATTCCTGATTTTAATGCCTGAATCTACCATAACAACCCAGACATTCTCTCCATCTCTTAAACATGGCTAAAACCGCACATAAAACACACTGAAATAACCCCACCCAACTACAGACTCATAAGAAATGATAGAGCCCAAAAGAAAGGTGGTGGAGTAGCCCTACTCTTCTCTTCTTTAACAGTGACACCCTATACTAAACCCATACCCCAATTTGCTACCACTGACCTAACCTTGGCCCTCCTAAAAGTTAATAACCAGTAAAGTATATGCATATCTACCCTTTACATACCTCCAGGTAACAATATCCCTGTTCTGGAGGATATCCTATCATGGCTCACCAACAGCATAAATAACGAAACAATTATTCTAGGTGATGTTAATATTAACTGGTCTTCCATATACTCGCCTACACCTTTTCAGAGTTGTTGTTTTATCTTTCAGCTTTTCCCGGTTAGGGGTCGCCACAGCGGAACTCCGGTCCGCTAATGATTGGCAGTAGATTTTTACGTATCAAGTTGCCAGCCCTGATGCACAACCTTCAACGAAGGTACGCCCATTCACGCATGTCTCCACACAGAAGACGCTTTAGCTGAGAATCGAACAGAACAACGTCTTACTGTGAGGTGACAATGCTACCGCAGCACCACCACCGCAGTAGTTACAATTGTAGCCAGGTAATCAACACCCCTACTAGACTAAACAAAGATAACACCACAGGCAGTATTCTGGATCAGGTACTAGTCTCCCACCCAAATGTTATTTCTAAAAGTGGTACCCTCGCAGACTCCCTCAGCAATCATCTTCCTGCCTTCGCACACCGCTCTCCTTCTCCATACATCTAGAGCACAAATATATTTCTACCTGCACCTTAAAAGATTTCAGCCCTCAAACCTTCTCTAACTCTTTAAAACAGACTAACTGGATCCCCCCCTAAAAACCCTTCCTTTGGATACTGCTGTCTCTTATTTCAAGAAAATAAGGTCTGGACAAATATAAAGCTGAAACTGTAGCCAGATGCACATATCCAATAAATACAACTCCAGACAAATGCCAGATACTTTAATAAAACAACAAAGCTTTCGGATTACAAATCCTTCTTCAGTGTTAGAATACCTATACTGAATTCTAAAACCTTAAATAGTCAATTAAACAGTCACATGATAACAGCCAGCCTATAAACACAAAAATATACAATAATCATTTAATAACTAATACACCTGTACAGAGTGCTCATGTTTTTATGTTGGTAAAAGCAGCAGGAAACTTAAAGATTGTATTATAGAGCATAAGTCAAATATACGTAGGATAATGGAAAATAATGCCTTAAGTAAGCATGTAATGGAAAATGGAAGTGCCCACAGCTTTAAATATAGAGTAATAGACATAGTACATAAGCAGATTAGGGGTGGGGACCCAAACAATGTTCTAGAGAATAGAGAATATACCTGGATAATTAGATTGAGAGCTAATATGAAACCAGGACTAAATAATGCACTGACTATTAAACCAATATTAGTTAAAAAGCAGAAAGAAATAAGATAATGAATGGTTTTATGAATTTTATTATGTATATTTAATATATACTTTTTATACATAGAAACAATTTTAAAGTAATTAAATGATTATCATATATTTTTGTTTTTATGGGCTGGCTGTTATCATATGACTGTTTAATTGAGTATTTAAGGTTTTAGAATTCAGTATATGTATTCTAACACTGAAGAAGTATTTGTAATCCGAAAGCTTTGTTGTTTTATTAAAGTATCTGTTGTTGTATTTTTTGGATTTGTGTCTCGTATTTCAACACAGTATTCACTAATCTACTCAACTGCTTTGCCCCCTCCAGAACTAAAAGAATCAAATCCAAAACTGTTCCATGGCTAACCAAACAGACCAAAACCCTTATGCATCTCTGAGACAAATCATGGAAATACTGTCAAACATTCAAAACACCCAACTCCTTGACCGAATACAAGCAACTTCATAATCAGGTGAGAAAACAAATAGCTATCGACCGCAAATCCTACTATTTTAAACTTCAAAACAGCCATAAATCCAACCCAAAAAAATTCTGGAATAGTATCTTTTTAGTCCTCTGCCCTGGCAAAAAAGATAACCTCTGCCCTGACCCTGACTCAACTGACCATGTCCTAACTTCTCAACTCAGTTCCTTCTTCATTGACTCTATAGCCAAATTTACCTCATCTTTCCCAAATAATACCACATCCATCACAGCAAATCCTGCCCCCTCAGTCTCCAATAATACTCATCTCCCTCATTTTACTCTCAAGTCTATTCCTATGCATACAATAAAAAAACTCTTACTAAAATAAAAACCTTGTTCAAATACTCCTGACAATATTCCATCTAACTTCCTCAAGCTAACTGCTGATGGCATAGCTCTTCCCATCTGCATCCTAATAAATTGCTCCATCCAAGAGTGCTATGTACCCCTTCTTTGGAAAAAAGACTTCATCATTCCCCTTCACAAAGGGGGTGGCAATTTTACAATCTCCAATTTTCCCACAATAGCTATCCTGTCCCCTATCTCAAACATTCTTGAAAAATGTATCCACCTACAGCTCCTACCCTACCTGTTAGATAATCAACTATTGACCCCTACTCAACATGGGTTCAGACCTGGTCACAGCACCACAAATGCCCTGCTCTCCTTTCTTGAAATCATTAACTCAGCTTGTGATTCTGGCAACATAGTGTCTACCCTCCTTCTCGACTTATCTAAGGCTTTTGATACTGTATCCCATAATCTTCTCCTGTCCAAGCTTTCTCATCTCAACCCCTCCTCTTTTTCCATCAACTGGTTCACCATCTCCCACTCAGACAGGCAATAAGCCATAAAGTGGAATGGCTGTATTTCTTCCTTCCTCCACACTCCAACGGGTGTTCCACAAGGGTCTATATTGGGCCCCTTACTATTCAACAATTTTATTGATGACTTCCACCAACGCATCCCTAATGCTAAACTCATCCAATATGCAGATGACTCTACCATTATCTGCTCCATCAAATCTCTCCCCAAACTTATTAATTTAACTCAAGAAGCTTTCTCCTGTACCGAATCTTGAATGCTTGATAATCATCTAGCTCTTAATGCATCAAAATTCAAAATTATGATATTCACCCCTCTACACACACCAATATTGACAAACCATCCTTCTCAAGTTTCAGCAATAACAAGACCTCCATCAAAATAGCCCCTTATACAAAACTGCTGGGTGCCCTTATTGATGATAAATTAAAATCTGACATACATCTACAAACAAATATTAAAAAAAAAAATCAAAAGCTTGGAATGCTATACCGTCATAGTGGCTACCTTATGCCCTCATCCAAACAACTTCTATCTACCACATACCTCATTCCCTCTTTCCTATATGGAGCCCTTCTCCTAACTAATCTTCAATCAACCCGCAAATCTAAACTCTCTTTCTGCTATAATAAAATATCTAAGTTTGCCACAGGATCCAAATCCACCAATCACCACTGCAACTCCCTCCATTACCTAAATTGGTTGGACCTCTCAAACTATCTGAGATACGTTCAACTTACAACAGCTCATAACCTCATTTTCAAACCATCTAACTGTCCTTCCCTTTCCTCCTATCTGAGATACATTCAACTTACAACAGCTCATAACCTCATTTTCAAACCATCTAACTGTCCTTCCCTTTCCTCCACCCTAAAAATGCATCAGCCTCATACAGTACTCAGATCCAGCAATCAAAATCTTCTCAAATTTTACAAACCCATACGGGCAACTCTTACCATCCTTCTCCCATGCCAGGTCATGGAATTCACTTCCCCTTACATTAGAACTACTCACAATCTTTCTACCTTTAAGACTTTACTCCGCTCTTACCTCTCCTCTCTCTGGGAATGCTTCTGCTCTCACCACACCTGATACCTTCCACCCTTTACACCCCTTCCTATCTCAAAACTAACCTAAGACCTCCTACTGCTCCTCATATTTACTTTTCTCTACAATGCTGATTGCATATTTCCAGTTTAACCATTCATTTCATGTCTTCTTACATATTGTGTATTATTTGAAACTTTTGTTTTGTTTGTATTTTTTATTTTTATTATTGTAAATATTGAAAATGCTGTATTTGAGCTTTTATTGTAGATTTTGAAATTACTGTACTACCGAGCTTTTCTTCCTGGGCCTCCATTGAAAATGGGCTCACATTGGCCCAATGGACTGTCCTGGTTAACAAACTGCAAATAAATAAATAAAAAAATAAATAAATATGTTGTCTGTCATTTGTCCCAGTAAAACACATGTTTACAAACTATGTCTAGCACTGCCACAATCCATGGACAGCTGAATGTGGCAGGAAAGTGTAATGGCTTAATGTGTGTCATGCACACAGTGAAACACAAGTAAATGTCACATGACAATAACACATAAGCATGACAGCTACATGGTATACATGCAGTACATTGCATGTACAGTTCAATCAAATATCTGGCAATCAGCATGTTGGCAGCATAACACAAATGGAGCACACAGACAATACTTATAGACTGAAGGGACCAGGATAATGGTCTCCTTGAATGAATCATGCATAGTCTGTGCCATACCCTGGAAGAATGTCCCCATCATGGCCCTCATCTGTGTTCAAGACACATCTGATACAACTCCCCGAACTTCTCCCGATAATCATGTCTATTTCAGTCATGGTGTTTTCTCCTCCAAGATGCAGGCATGATGTTTAAGGCAAGGGGGAGGGGCAGGTCCAGTTTACTCATCATCTTCATCATTGTTACCCATCACCGTTGTCATCTGAAGACTGGTGGTAGCCTAGTTTATGTTAGTCATCTGATAGGAGAACCTCCACAGATCCCATGCTCTGTCAAGATTAATTGCAAAACACAACATAAAAGAAAAGTACGTGTTTTTCATACAGAACATTCCCATGAAGATCATAGCAGAACTTAATATGAAAAAGATGAACATTTACAGAGGGACTGACATGCATCCATTATGGACAGAAGTACCTTGTAAGTGCCTGCCCCTTAATGTTCTATTCTTCAATAGGACATCATTATTATTTTGTGAAAACTTGTATAGGCTTTGAGACATCCACCCGAATCATTAGCATTGTAAAAATATATGAATGTTCAAATCTAGAGATTGTACTGTCTGCATGTAATGATTCATATAAACAGCCACCAAGTGTCATCATTAAAATGAGGAGAAAGTGATATGACAATATTGTGGACAATAGGCAAGCCATATGACAAACACCTGAGTCAGGTAGCATGATAACCGGCTGAACACACATCAATATAATTAATACAACAGTAGCAAATATTTTATATGTTCAATCACCACAGCCTGTACATATGAGAATGTAATATATGTTGTACTAGCAGTATTGTATGTGTTCAACTGTATACATTATCTACCTAAAACTAGTACCAGTCAGTAGCTTACAAAATGCAAACATCATGATGATGTTTGCTGATTATGAACTGCTGTAAAGAAATGTTTATCTGCACAAGTGTCAGTAAACCTAAGTTATAACTGTGTTTTAACAAAAACACCCAAGGTGTTGTAGGCAGATGCACCACCAACGTTAAACTAAAAGACATGCTACACAGTCTGCAAACACCCATTCAGTTTGAAAAGGCAAGCTATACACAGCAGATCAATCACATACCAAACACTGCATTATAAGCAACATTAAGAGTTATCAAAAAAACGTCCTCACCATAAGTGTGACCGCTATAACAACCATCATTTAGGTCATGGTGCACAATTCAAAAACGTGTTGAAACAATGGCTTGATGCTACATGATAGTTCAACATTGTTGGATTTCACTCACAGTTGTAAGCACAGCTACTGTGTGATAATTTCACTTACGTTACTGTTGCTGAAGGGTATTCCTGCATTCTAATCGATATACATGTTAATGGGAAAAATACAGGCCAGTAAAAAGTCTCACCTTCATTTCATTTCATACAACAGAAAAATGAATCAACATAGCTCTCTTCCTCCACTGCTCCTATAGATTGTTCATCCCCTCGATGCACAGAGCACTATTCCTAATCCATACTTCATCTCCTGAAAACCCAAACTATATGAATGACGGATTCCTCAAATAACAGTGATATATATTGCTCAGAACAGCTTCCAGACAATCTGTTCCTGAAGAACATCAGATAATCACCATACACCTTTTTTATGTTACATCCAGGTTTTAACATCTTTGAAGGGAGGACATGATAAGCAAACTTGCAACTACATTGTACATTCAAATGCTAACCCTGAAAGCTACCTGCTTAGCTAATCCATTTTAACTGGCAATGCCTTTTTGAATGCAGTGAAAAGAATTGGGTTTCTGACATCACATGTATTGGGGATGGGTCTACTAATGTGGATCCTGGAATAGGATTTCAAAGTATGAACATGTGCTGGTCATGTAGGTAAATAGTTTGAAAACCTTAATTCATGTCAGCACTATGTTAAGAAACATTAACAGCACTGGAAATCCTTAAATCCTCAGACATTGTGACAGCATCATGTATCATAGGGCTTCTGTGAACAGAACCATATAAGTTACTGCACAAAATGGACACAGTAAGGTATGTGTGAGGACTATGATATTCCCTGGCAAAGTATGCATCACTGAACAAATACATACATACATCTTCCCTTTTTTGCATTTCATCTGCAAGTCTGCCCATCCCACTACCTCAAAATATGAGGATGATGGTGTTCTTGAACTGAATGTAATATTTAATTTTTAAACAGAACTTGATAGCAATTTTACAAAGTATACAATATTAACAAATATGGTGGTCACACACATAACAGTCTGTAGCAATGACTCTGCTGTTAAAAAACCTGGTATTAATGGACCTTTACGGATTACAAATATGTTCGTAGGAATTCAATGAATAATCAAAATCAATCTTTCAAAGTGGTGGTGCAGTGGTAAAGTAGTTAGCATTGTCACCTCACAGTAAGAGTTTATTCTTAGCTGAGGTACCTTCTGTGCAGAATCTGCATGTCCTCCTTGTATTTGCATGGGTTTCCTCACACATTCCAAAGACATGCATATGGAGTGTTTCTCCCTGAGCCCCTGCTGAAAATGGGTTCTGTCTCACTTAGACTTTCTGAACAAACAAATAAAATAAACTAAGTTACTCACAACTCTGCTCAAAATATACAATATCAATAAGTGGAATATGCTTCTCTAAAGAAATGCTATGGGTGCGTTAAACCAGGATAACAATTTCAGATATCTCTTTCCTATGTGGTTGGAACTCGCAGCATGCCAAAATGTGGGCATGCTGGCCAGTTTACTTACAAACCAAACTAACAGCCAGGACTTGTTCTTGTTAAACAAACAGGTACTGCTCTACAAGTCCCATTATAACAAAGCTGTTGTTAGCAGAACATTACGGATTATAGGCATATTGATTATCTGTAACCATGCACAACATAAGCATTAATATCAATTATTGGAATATGCTTCTGCAAAGAAATGCTATGGGTGAAGTAAACCAAGATAATTTCAGATATGTTTCCCTTATGTGGATTGGAACCCACAGCATGCTAAAATGTAGACATACTGGCCAGTTTCTTTACAGGCCAAGCTAATAGGCATCAAGGGTTTTGTTTTAACAAATATGTACTGCAGGTATTTATTCAAATTCCTGAGGAAAATGGATGAATATGGAAACTGCAAATTCTTATTGGACATTTTATTGTAATAGAAATAACAGTTACCAACACATAGCTTATAACATATGTGTAAGTAGTTAGACAGGGATTCCTTTTTTGGCTTAAATAAATGTGATTGTTTACTTTATTATGAGGAATGAATTAAAGAAGTTATGTACAATGGTGCAGTAGGCAGTACTGTGGTACTATGATGGAAAACTATGAAGTGCACAGTCATCAGTGGCCTAGATCCTATATGCGTCAGTGATGCAGTGACTGTGTGAAATGATGGCCTTATATGTTGAAAGACATATGTTTATCTAAAAAGCTCATAATAATGTATATTGTAATCATTATTAAATAAATTAACATCATAGGAATCGAGCCCACACTTATAAGGACAGCAGTTAACACATCCACTTAATTATTCCCATGAGCTAATTGTCACAACAGTTACTTAATGGTTATAAAAAACATCTATCTGATATATGTGGGACAGTGATATATCTCTAAAATCCATAAGAATGCTCAGGTATACATAGGATAGTCACAATTACTTAGGGATCTGTGGGCTGTCACCGCACCTTGGTGATCCTCCTTCAAAGTTCCTCCACATCTCTCTGATGCAGGTCATCATACCAGCAGCAAACCTGCACTCCAGTGTGGTAAATCCCTATCCATTGTCAGTGCTCCCTCGTGATCTGATTCCATACATCTGTCATGGCAAAGTTCCTTGGCCTGGCTCTCATCCAATGCTCTACTGCTGCATTCACAGTCAACATCTGGGTGGTCTCCTCCACAGTCCAATTGAGACACATGAAGATGACTCAGCCTCCTTGACATAGCCATCACAATCTTCCAGTAGAAAATGGCTGAAAAATGCAAAAACCTAGAAATGCTCATTGAGGTCCCTCTCAGTTCATATTTAGCAATGGTCTGATATGTAAATGTATCAAAATCAATATTTGAAAGTGGAGCTTATATGTTATCAGAGCACTAGCAGATAACTGGCACATACCACACATGGTACCATTTATCGATACCCATCATGTCTTTATGCGGTCTATATTAGTTCACCTAAATGTATTTCCAGCAAACACCTCTTCGTCAACCCTTATTCAGTGAAAATCACTTGCGCGAGTCACTGAATCTATCAAGAGCAATGAAACAATTGCCACGCAACACAACAGAACCCACAACTAACCAAAGCAAACCTACCCAAATGTGCAGCTTTGCCCCCCACACCCCCTGATGTGGAGGGCTGCGGCCCCCACAACACCCCTAACTATATATACCAACTCTGAGATTCCACTACAGTGGGGAAAAGGGAAAAGTTATATAGTTGGCCAGCTACTTCATTGCCCTTGGAAAATTCAGCAAATCAAGGAAGAGATTTTCACTGAATAAGGATCGACGAAGAGATGTTCACTGGAAATAAATCTGGGCAAACTAATATAGACCCATTTATGCAGTACGTCTGGTGTTATGGCACATGTAACCAATTTACATGGAGGTGAGCAAAAGAGATTCCAAAACCATGAATTTTAATGAACCTCATTAATTATGTATGGTGAAAATGGTACTTAAAGATGGGTGTACATTAAGTGGTTTGGAGTAAGAGGTATATTGGCAATTGGTAGCATTTCTGTTTTGGTGGTTTTTACATCTGTTAAAGTCAGTCATTTACAAAGGTGCCTGTTTAAAATAAATTTTACTCAAAATGGAAGCTTTAGCAGAAGTTGTTGTAAGTTACTGGACTGATTTTTGTTTGACATTTATGCATAAAGGTGTTGTTATTTTAATTAATTGATTTCAGTTCCATATGCAGTTGT